>NC_069499.1:1442182546-1442482546 GCF_027579735.1 Bombina bombina | reverse complement strand
GAGTGTATGGGGAGCCAGTGTAGAGACTGGCAGAGTGGAGCAGCTGATGTAGATCGGCGACTTAGGTTGATGAGTCTAGCAGAATCATTCATAATAGATTGGAGAGAGGAGAGGCGGTGTTTTGGAATGCCATTTAGGAGTAGATTGCAATGATCAATGCGTGACAAAAATGAGGGAATGAATAAGTATTTTTTGAGTTTTTTGAGTAAGGAAGGGACGAATTCCGTAAATGTTGTGTAGGTGTGAATGGCAGGATTTGGTAAGTGCTTGTATATGTAGGTTGAATGTGAGTTCTGAGTCTAGTGTGACCCCAAGACAGCAGACCTGGGGTGAGGTGTTGAGAATAAAGTCTGCAACCATCAGAGAAATGTCAGATGTTGGATGTCTCAAAGAGGGGGGATAAGAAGCAGCTCAGTTTTAGACAGATTGAGTTGGAGGTAGTGTGAAGACATCCAAGAGGAAATTGCAGGCAGAGAGGCAGTCAGAAATCTGGTTGAGTAAAGAGGGAGAGATATCAGGAGAGGAAAGATAGATTTGGGTATCATCAGCATATAAGTGGTACTGGAATCCAAAGGAGGCTATAAGTTTTCCAAGGCAGGATGTATAGAGAGAGAAAATCAAGGGGCCCAAGACAGAGCCTTGTGGTACTCCAACTCAAAGATGCATAGGATCACAAGATATGATGTTAAAGGAAACTGAAAACAGAGAGGGCTGTGTCTCGGATGCCAAATGAATGTAGTATTTTTAGGAGGAGAGAATGATCAACTGTGTCAAAAGCTGTGGACAGGTCAAGAAGAATTAGTAAGGAGTAATGGCCTTTTGCTTTAGCTGATAACAGGTCATTTGTTACTATGGCAAGAGTGGTTTCTGTTGGCGTTTAGGGCGGAAACCAGATTGTAGTGGATCAAGTAGTTAGTTGTGAGAAATTGAGTTAGCCAATTATAGACTAGTCATTCCAATAATTTTGAACCAAAGTGAAGTAAGGAGACTGGAAGGAGTGGAGGGGTCAAGTGAGGGATTGGTATGATTGACGCATGCTTGAATGTGTAAGGAAATGTGCCAGCGGTGAGAGATTGGTTAAAGAGATGAGTTAGGGTAGGGGTTAGTGAAAAAAAGAGAGAGAGAGGGAATAAGTTGTGAAGGAATAGGGTCAAGTGGGCAGGTTGTGAGATTAGCCAAGGATAGGAGTGCAGAGACTTCTTCCTCTGTTACCTTTTTGCATATATTCAGCTATTGTGAAACACCTTATTGTTAATATTTGTTATTTTAAAAATAACAAATTAAATCATTTTAATACAATTATTAAAAATATACATTTGCTGTCTGTTAGAGATTATCTTAAGGCCATGGTACCACTTGACACTTAGCAGTATTTTACACCTTCATCTGGAACTGAATGGGTCACTTGGCAAGATATCTCGGGGAACAGAAATCAGACATGCAGCAAGTAAAGTCTAATCATTGTTCTGTTTATTATAAGGAATATAATACTTTTATAGAAAATGCTTACATTACATGGTGTTAAACAGTGACGTATCATAGTCAGACCATTTTACACAGAATAGCTTAGAACAAAGAACTATAGTAAAAACATAGGAATAACAACATTAACAAAGAAGTATAGATAAATGTGAATCTGGGTGCACTGCCAAAACAAGGCTACTGGAAACACATTCTTAAAGGGCCACTAAACACAAAATCTTTCTTTCATGATTCAGATAGAACATACAAATTTAAACAACATTACAATTTACTTCTATTATTTATTTTGCTTCATTTTTAAGATATCCTTACTTGAAGAAAAAGCAATGCACATGGGTGAGCCAATCACTCGAGGCTTCTATGTGCAGCAACCAATCAGCAGCTACTGAGCATATCTAGATATGCTTTACAGCAAAGAATATCAAGAGAATAAAACAAATTAGATAATAGAAGTAAATTAGAAAGATGTTTAAAAATGCATTCTCTTTCTAAATCATGAAAGAAAAAATATGGGTATCATGGCCCTTTAAGATAAAGTTGTTCTGTCTAAAAACTAACATCAGCATATGTCTTTCAAAGCATAATAAACTAAATTATAATGAACTATTATAAACCAATCTAAAATGGTGCTTAAACAAAATGGATTACTAGAGACAAAATGGTGCCAGTATGGTTATATACAGTATATATTCTTACGCTGTCCATTGTGCAGAATCTCCCTCACATATGAAAAGTTGTGTAAACCAGGGCATGTTCAATCTAAGGCAGCAGGGGCATGAAACAAATTTGTTTAGTATCCAATTTGCTTTTTTTTTTTTTTTTAACCTGGGCAACTAACCCTGGGTGGCCTTTTGCTTGGTAAAGGGGACACTCATTTCAAATAGCTGATTTTGCCTGCTCCTAAACTATACTGATCATGTCAATTAACTGTTCTATGGGTACAGAACAATTCTTATTTCCCCACATTACCCAAATATGCAACCTCACTAGGATATCTGAAAGCCAAAATCTCTGAAATGCCCTCAAATTTTAAGCTACCTTTGTTACTAAAGTTTTTATGTATACAGCTTCAAACCTATCCCACCTAAATTAAAAAATGATACTTAATTGGTACTGACAACTAATCATCTTTTCTATTTACATATGAGCCTCTATTTATCAAAGTCTGGCGGACCTGATCCGAAAGTGCAGATCAGGTCCACCAGACCTCGCTGAATACAGAGAGCAATACGCTCTCCGTATTCAGCATTGCACCAGCAGCTCACTCCACTACATCCCAAAGGTGTTCTATTGGATTGAGATCTGGTGACTGTGGAGGCCATTGGAGTACAGTTAACTCATTGTCATGTTCAAGAAACCAGTTTGAGATGATTTGAGCTTTGTGACATGGTGCATTATCCTGCTGGAAGTAGCCATCTGAAGATGGGTACACTGTAGTCATAAAGGGATGGACATGGTCAGCAACAATACTCAGGTAGGCTGTGACATTCAAAGAATGCTTAATTGGTACTAAGGGGCACAAAGTGTGCCAAGAAAATATCCCACACACAATTACACCTCCACCACCAGCCTTAACTGTTGATACAAGTCAGGATGGATCCATGCTTTTCATTTCGCAGCTAAAATTGACACTCATCAGACCAGGCAACGTTTTTTCTATCTTCTATTGTCCAATTTTGGTGAGCCTGTGTGAATTGTAGCCTCAGTTTCCTGTTCTTAGCTGATAGGAGTGGCACCTGGTGTGGTCTTCTGCTTTTGTAGCCCATCTGCTTCAATGTTCTACGTGTTGTGCATTCAGAGATGGTATTCTGCATACCTTGGTTGTAACGAGTGGTTATTTGAGTTACTGTTGCCTTTCTATCATCTCAAACCAGTCTGCCCATTCTCCTTTGACCTCTGACATCAACAAGGCATTGTCGTCCCCACAACTGCCGCTCACTGAATATTTTCTCTTTTTCAGACCATTCTCTGTAAACCCTAGAGATGGTTGTGCGTGAAAATCCTAGTAGATCAGCAGTTTTTGAAAAACTCAGACCAGCCTGTCTGGCACCAACAACCATGCTACATTCAACGTTACTTAAATCCCCTTTCTTCCCCATTCTGATGCTTGGTTTGATATTCAGCAAGTTGTCTTCAACATGTCTAGATGCCTAAATGCATTGAGTTGCTGCCATGTGATTGGCTGATTATCAATTTTTGTTACCAAGCAATTGAACAGGTGTACCTAATAAAGTGGCTGGTGAATCTATATATATATATATATATATATATATATATATATATATATATATATATATATATATAATTTGTCTGATGACTGGGTCACTCCCCGAAAGCGTTTACAACACTTTGGATTAAATATACCCTTTAATTTATGGCAAGTGCTCTCTTTGGAATCTTTACTTGTATATAACATGGGATGCACCCCTACTTGACGGATTATAGTGAGTGCTGGACTTTTTGTACTTCTATATGCAGTATATATATATATATATATATATATATAAATATACGCACACATAGAATCATACATATATATATATATATATATATATATATATATATATATATATACACTGTATGATTTGACACATATTGTTTTAATGTAAATTCATAGGGGAAGAAACAATCAGAAAGAAATCTAGATAAACAAAATTAAAAAAAATAGCTTAAACTTAAATCCAGGGAAAAGGAGAATGGATATTGAATACTCTCACTAAGGGCTTTGTGATCTAAAGCTTTCCACTCAGGTGAGATTATTAAAGATGTCTCACCAGTATGGCAAGGTCCCTCAAAGAATTTTAAAAACATAAATGTTACCTTGAGAGATGTTTATACTGGTATTCAGGTTTCTGCATGTGAAGGAGAGATTCCTATGTTAAAATATAAGCTTTTAAAAAATCCCAAATGTTTTGGGTGATTTTTTTTCCATGGTGGTGAATTTTTGTTCAACATGCCATAAGAATTCTCTCAAATAAAATAATTAATACAATGCCATTCAACTCTGTTTCTGTAGCATTAGGTAGGGGATAGAGCTTCATCGTGAAGTTGACACCTATGGAATTCTCCCACTAAAGATTCTGTAACAGGTGATACTGTGAATGAATTGCAACCAATAGGTAAGAAGAGGTTATAATAATTGTTACTTAAGCCCTATCACCTGACTAAAGGAAGATTGTCAGGATTAATTATATCAACTTTTTTATGCTACGGAAACCTATAAATAAGTATTATTTCCATAAATCTGGTTTAGTAATGATACTATGCTAGATACTACGCTAATTGTGGGTTATTGACAATATTATAAAAATAAAATTTTTACGTACTTTCAAGGAAGCCACAAAAGACACACGGCTAGATTACGAGTTTTGCGCTATGAGTGAAAAAGCCTCATTATGCTGCTTTTAAAGTACCGCTGCTATTACAAGTTTTGCAGGTATAGCTGTACCGCACACTTTTTTGGCCGTATCGCAACGCAACTACCGCGGCTTTCAAAAAGTCCTTTTTCAATGGGACTTCCATAGCGCCGGTAATACGAGTTTTGCCTGGTAGGCCAAAAAGTGAGCGGTACAGCCTATACCGTCAAGATTTGTACCGCCATCTAAAGTCAGTATATATGGGTTTTGTGCTACAAATCTGTAGCAAAAAACTCAAAACTAAAGTGTTACAAAGTATACTAGCACACATAAACTACCTATTTACCCCTAAACCGAGGCCCTCCCGCATCACAAACACTAAAATAAAATTATTAACCCCTAATCTGCCGCTCTGCACATCACTGCCACTATAATAAACATATTAACCCCTAAACCGCCGCTCTCCCGCATCGTAAACACTAGTTAAATATTATTAACCCCTAATCTGCTGCCCCCAACGTCACCGCCGCCACTACCTAAACCTAACCCTAACACCCCTAACTTTAATATAATTAAAATAAATCTAAATAAAAATTACTATCATTAAATGAATAATTCCTATGTAAAACTAAATACTTACCTGTAAAATAAACCCTAAGCTAGCTACAATATAACTAATAGTTACATTGTAGCTAGCTTAGGTTTTATTTTGATTTCACAGGCACGTTTGTATTTATTTTAACTAGGTAGACTAGTTAGTAAATAGTTATTAATTATTTACTAACTACCTAGTTAAAAAAAAAAAAAAAACTTACCTGTAAAATAAAACCTAACCTGTCTTACACTAACACCTAACCCTACACTACAATTAAATAAATTACATTAATTAAATACAATTAACTAAATTACCAAAAATAAACACTATATTACACAAAATAAAAAAGAAATGATCAAATATTTAAACTAATTACACATAATAGCCTAAACTAAACTGCCAATAGCCCTTAAAAGGGCCTTTTGCGGGGCATTGCCCCAAAGAAAGCAGTTCTTTTACCTGTAAAAAAATATACAAACAACCCCCATTGGTAAAACCCCCCAACCACACAACCAAACCCCCCAAATAAAATCCTATCTAAAAAAACCTAAGCTCCCCATTGCCCTGAAAAGGGCATATGATGGTCATTAACTTTAAAAGGGCATTTAGCTCTTTTTCAGCCCAAACCCTAAGCTAAAAATAAAACCCACCCAATAAACCCTTAAAAAAACCTAACACTAATCCCCGAAGATCCACTTACAGTTTTTGAAGACCGGATATCCATCCTCAACGAAGCCGGGAGAAGTCTTCATCCAAGCGTCAATAGTGGTCCTCCAGGCGGGCAGAAGTCTTCATCCAGACGTCATCTTATACCTTCATCCTTCCGACATGGAGCGGATCCATCTTTAAGACATCCGTCGCGGAGCATCCTCTTCATACGGTCGCATCCGTACACTGAAGGTTCCTTTAAATGACGTCATCCAAGATGGCGTCAATTGAATTCCGATTGGCTGATAGAATTCTATCAGCCAATCGGAATTAAAGGTGAAAAAATCCTATTGGCTGATGCAATCCAATCAACCAAATAGGATTGAGCTCACATTCTATTGGCTGTTCCAATCAGTTAATTTAACTATATTAAAGTTAGTGGGTGTTGGGAGACGGAGCCAGGCACCGAAGCAGCAAGATGCAGTTTTGAAGAGCTCCTGAGTATTTACTAAATTTAAGAACTAATAACTTTGTCTACCTACGATTTTTATACTGCCAAATCTACTGAAGACCACGGTGATACTATCGCCTCACATGTATTCTGGCCATGGCAATATAACGCAACTCTTCAGCCACCGAATGAGCTTTTATATGGGGAGGCCTAAAGGGCTAGTAGGGAATCGCTAGCTGTAGTGGTTTGTGACGCCACGCATCAATCTCCTATACTGAGTGGGTTACTTACCAATTTTGCAGTGAATACTACTCATTATTATAATTACAGCTACTTTATTCAAATCTCCATAACTTTCCTCATGGTGGAACTTCTACACAACCTGCAAGGCATTTTTGAAGACTTTGAAGTGGCTGTACTCCGAACTTTTATCGACCTCCTACCGACAACTCAGACTGGGAAGCTGCCGACTAAAGCTGTCATATCACCACCTCAAGAAGTGCTTTTGGATGGTACACAACAGAAGCAGGCCGCTGGATGGTACTACTATGTATGGACTGACCTGCCCTCGTGGGATATGGCCGATCCCGGGGAAGGGGTGTCAGATGACCTGATTTTCCAGACTGGAGAATTGGCTGACATAAGAGTTGAGACACAAGACAACATGGTGTATCCTCATACTATGTCACGGTCAGAGGTGAGGGGCCCTAACTTCTTGCCTGGAAAGTGTTTAGTGTCTATGTGGCAGATGAGTAAAAAAGCAATTGCCCATGGTCCACATGGAGCGGATAGATGTGTGACAATGTCCTTCCTACCACCGTATTGCTCCTGGACAGTTGGGGACTTTAACTTACACTCCTGGATGACGCCTTACATCGCCCCTAGGAAGAGGAGGAAATTCTGCCTAACCCCGATGCAGCACGTTGCTAGAAAAGTTGGAGTGGGTTAGAATACTGGGCCCTATGCAGAGACTTATTTGGTTAATGCAAATAAACTCTTAGTATTGGTTTATCTATATAATTGATTGGCATTTTGAATTTAGTTCTATTGCCATTTACCTTATTTTTTTATATTGTGTGCTCAGTATACATGTTCTGTTCAGAGTGCTATATTAGACAGGCAGCGCGCTGTTAGACAGGTTGAAGAGGGGTAGACTACTAAGCTCTACGCAGTGACTTATTTGGTTGATATGAATGTACTTTTAGTATTAGTTTATATATATAAAATTGCTTGGCATTTTTAATATAGCGCTATTGTCATATACCTATTTCACTCTGCATGCTCAGCATATTTGTTTCGTTAAGAGTGCTGTTCTATATACTGTGTTTTTATAGTTGATTGAATGCCTTTGGTTTTACTGATATAGCTATATTTAGAGGTATTTTATATACAAAACTGCAATACAGTCTCCTAGATCACCTCTTTTAAGGTGAATAATAGCATTATAGTGATAATTCTGTCTTTCTAAGTAGCAACTAGTTCATTCAGAGTGCCTGGCTTTTATAGCCATAGTTATATCTGTACACATGGATGGAGCTAAAGCGGTTTTACTATTATACTTAATTTGCTTTCAAATTGATTCATCTTGAGAGAGTTACGTATACACCATATTTGGTTAGCTTTAGCAGACTTGCAACCGTGATTCTCCTATGTATCACCCCGTGATTATCCTATGTATCATGTTAATTTAATAAACATAGGAACGTAGATTCCAATGAAACTCCAAATTTAACATTAAAAGCTAGTATTTTATTTTTAAGAAGCAAATAGTTTTATTGAGTAGTCTGGATGAGCTGAGACAATATTATCGCATTTAATCTAGATTATAACATATCAAGAATGTGTGATAAGATTGTTGTTTCCACCTTAGATTATTGTGCTCCCATAGTTTATATCTAGTATTCATTAGGCAGGATGTTAATCTTGTTCATTATCAGTTACTAGGTGGAGACTGCTATATTCTTATGTCGTTAGAATATTCTATATCTTGATGTTAATAAGCTTCTTGCCCTTAATATTATCCCTTCCCCTATGTTGGATGGTATTACATACTTTATATACTAGTTGTATATGCTATAACTATGATTAATATGTTTCAATAGTGCTATTGTAATCATTTATAGTCCTAAGGGCCCAAGAGTGGCCCTATCCATTATATTCCTACAGTAAGCCCCCTATCCAGTCCCCTTATTGGTAGTAGTTAAATGATCAGGCACAGGAGAGGCCATTGTTTTCCCTTTGGGGAATATACACTCATATGACATGTCTATTGTACACAGGGGTTAATTGTTCGCTTATACTTTATACTATATTTACCATAGGTATGTTGAATATGTTTAATAGTTCTTAGAAGGCTAAAAAGGGCTTTGGCCTCTAGTTATGAAAGTCTGGCGGACCGGATCAGGTCCGCCAGACTTCGCTGAATACGGCGAGCAATACGCTCGCCATATTCATCATTGCACCAGCAGCTCACAAGAGCTCCTGGTGCAACGCCACCCCCTGCAGACTCGCGGCCAATAGGCCGCCAGCAGGGGGTGTCAATCAACCCAATCATACTCGATCGGGTTGAATTGTAGCGATGTCTGTCCGCCTGCTCAGAGCAGGCGGACAGGTTATGGAGCAGCGGTCTTTGTGACCGCTGCTTCATAACTGCTGTTTCTGGCGAGTCTGATAACTCGCCAGAAACACGGGGCATCAAGCTCCATACGGAGCTTGATACATATGCCCCTTTATATCTATATTATCCTCCTGAAATGTCCTATAGTAGTTGAGATGGAGGTCCTAGAGGAGCCTCACTTTTCTTGTGGAGGTGGAAAAACAAGGATTGACTTTGATATGTTTTTCTATATACTGTACAGGTACTATTTAGATTGTTGGCTATATTATGGTGTTCCTCTTTAATTTATACTCAGGTACCTACTTGCTTACATGTCATTCTATTGCTATGGAACATACTGTATATGTATTTCTGATATCTCATAACAAAATTCCTGTATGTTTACTTTTGATCCTTAAAGAAATATTTAAAAAAAAAAAAAAGTTAGTGGGTGTTAGGGTTAGGGTTAGACTTAGGGTTAGGTTTAGGGGTTAATAACTTTAGTATAGTGGCGGCGACATTGGGGGCGGAAGATTAGGGGTTAATAAGTGTAGGTAGGTGGCGGCTATGTTGGGGGGCAGCAGATTAGGGGTTGATTAGTGTAATGTAGGTGTCAGCGATGTTGGGGGCAGCAGATTAGGGGTGTTTAGAGTCAGGGTTTATGTTAGTGTGTTAGGTGTAAACATAACTTTTCTTTCCCCATAGGAATCAATGGGGCTGCGTTACGGAGCTTTACGCTCCTTTATTGCAGGTGTTAGGCTTTTTTTTAGCAGTCTCTCCCCTTTGATGACGATGGGAAATCATGCATGAGCACGTAAAACCAGCTCAAAGCAACGCTGGTATTTGTGTGCGGTATGGAGCTCAACGCTGCCATATTGCCTGCTAACGCCGGGTTTTTGCAAACCTGTAATAGCAGTGCTATAGGTAGGTGAGCGGTGACAATAACTTGCAAGTTAGTACCGAGCCGCTCATAACGCAAAATTTGTAATCTAGCCGCTTGTTAGAGTCTACAGAAGCAAATCCCAATACTACTACAACTTTTCAGACATCATTGACTTGTTCCCATAAGTGTTATTAAGTATAACAGCAACAATATATATATAGTTTAATTTGTTAATATATTGTATTGACTTTAAAGACATGTACAAAGCTAAAAAATGTTATAGCCAATCAACATTGCAGTTCCTAATCTGGTTTGGTGTCACATTTTATTTAGGTGAGTTTAATCCATTATATCATTACATAATTTGATTAACAAGTAAAGTAATTAGACAACACCAATTTCACACCACCTTAACTACAGAAATCTATTAATTAACACATATACAGTGCTTATTAACCTATTTAGTTTTAAACCACCTACCACTTCTGTGCTATTTGTACTTAGACAGATTTTAGCTATTTTCTTTGAGTTACCCACACAAAGCAGACACAATTACTTTTATTTTAACTCCAAAATCTGCAAAGAGTACTGTATGTGCAAAGTTTGCAAACACTATTGGCTAGATTACGAGTCTTGCGTTAGGCTTAAAAAGCAGCGTTGGCCGGTCCCAACGCTGCTTTTTAACGCCCACTGGTATTACGAGTCTTGTAGGTACAGGTGTACCGCTCACTTTTTTGTCCAGACTTGGAAATACCGCAAATCCACTTACGTAAATTGCGTATACTCTTTTTTCAATGGGACTTGCATAGCGCCGGTATTATGAGTCTGACAAAAAGTGAGCGGTAGACCCTCTCCTGTCAAGACTGGTACCGCATTTTAAAGTAAGTAGTTAAGAGTTTTACACTACAACCCTGTAGCATAAAACTCTTAACTAAAGTGCTTAAAAGTACACTAACACCCAAAAAATACCTATAAACCCCTAAACCGAGCCCCCCATCGCAAACACTAAAATTAAATTTTTAACCCCTAATCTGCCGAACCGGACATCGCTGCCACTATAATAAATATATTAACCCCTATAACCGCCGCACACCCGCCTCGCAAACATTAGAATGCAAGCTCAATCCTATTGGCTGATTGGATCAGCCAATAGGATTCAACTTCAATCCTATTGGTTGATTGCATCAGCCAATAGGATTTTTTCTACCTTAATTCCGATTTGCTGATAGAATTCTATCAGTCAATCGGAATTGAAGGGACGCCATCTTGGATGACGTCACTTAAAGGTACCTTCACTCTGTGTTAGCCGTCGATTGAAAAGGATGCTCCGTGTCGGATGTCTTAAAGATGGACCCGCTCCGCGCCAGATGGATAAAGATAGAAGATGCCGTCTGGATGAAGACTTCTGCCCGTCTGGAGGATCACTTCGCCCGGCTTGGATGAAGACTTCTCCCAGCTTCGTTGAGGACTTCGGCCCGGTTCGGTGAAGACTTCTCCTGGTAAGGTGATCTTCAAGGGGTTAGTGTTAGGTTTTTTTAAGGGGGTATTGGCTGGGTTTTAGAGTAGGGTTGGTTGTGTGGGTGGTGGGTTTTAATGTTGGGGGTGATTTGTATTTTTTTTTTACAGATAAGAGAGCTGATTACTTTGGGGAAATGCCCCGCAAAAGGCCCTTTTAAGGGCTATTTATAATTCAGTGTAGGGTAGGGCTTTTTTTTATTTTGGGGGGGCTTTTTTATTTTGTTAGGGGAATTAGATTATGTGTAATTAGTTTAAAAATCTTGTAATTTGTTTATTATTTTCAGTAATTTAGTGGGGTTTTTTTTTTGTACTTTAGATAATTTTATTTAATTGTATTTAATTGTATTTAATTGTATTTAATTTAGTGAATTTATTTAATTATAGTGCAGTGTTAGATGTAATTGTAACTTAGGTTAGGTTTTATTTTACAGGTCAATTTGTATTTATTTACGCTAGGTAGTTATTAAATAGTTAATAACTATTTAGTAACTATTCGACCCAGTTAAAATAAATACAAACTTGCCTGTAAAATAAAAATAAACCCTAAGCTAGCTACAATGTAACTATTAGTTATATTGTAGCTAGCTTGGGGTTTATTTTACAGGTAAGTATTTCGTTTTAAATATTAATAATTTAGTTAATTATAGTAATTTTATTTAGATTTCTTTTAATTATATTTAAGTTAGCTTTAATATAGTGGCGGCGACGTTGGGGGCGGCAGATTAGGGGTTAATAAATGTAGGTAGGTGGCGTCAATGTTAGGGCCGGCAGATTAGGGGTTAATAATATTTAACTAATGTTTGCGAGGCGGGAGTGCGGCGGTTTAGGGGTTAATATGTTTATTATTGTGGCGGCGACGTTGGGGTTAGCAGATTAGGGGTTAATAAATGTTGGTAGGTGGCGGCAACGTCGGGGGCGGCAGATTAGGGGTTAATAAATATAATGTAGCTGTTGGCGATATTGGGGGCAGTAGATTAGGGGTTCATAAGTATAATGTAGGTGGCGGCGGTGTCCGGAGTGGAAAATTAGGGGTTAATAATATAATGTAGGTTGTGGCAATGTCGGGGGCGGCAGATTAGGGGTTGATAAGTGTAAGATTAGGGGTGTTTAGACTCTGGGTTCATGTTAGGGTGTTAGGTGTAGACAAAAAATGTATTTCCCCATAGGAATCAATGGGGCTGCGTTAAGGAGCTTTACGCTGCTTTTTGGCAGGTGTTAGACTTTTTTTCAGCCAGCTCTCCCCGTTGATTCCTATGGGAAAATTGTGCACGAGCACGTTACACCAGCTCACCGCTAACGTAAGCAGCGCTGGTATTGGAGTGCAGTAAGGAGCAAAATTTTGTTCAACGCTCACTTCTTGTCTGGGTTGTAAAAACCTGTAATAACAGCTCTGTCTGTAAGTGAGCGGTGAGCATAAACTGCTTGTTAGCACCGCATAGCCTCTAACGCAAAACTTGTAATCTAGGTGTATGTTAATGCATTTTATTTTAGATTAATCTCAACAAATGTCTACATAAGTATATTCAAATTACAAATTAATAAATTCAAATCTAAAAATAAATGTATTTTTACATATTTAGGGCTAGATTCCAAGTGGAGCACTAAATTATAGTTCGCTCGCAAATGGGCAAATTTGCCCATTTGCGGGCATGCAATAATTTTAAAGTTATTACAGTTGGCTAGTTATTGCTACCGCAAGCTCAGAAAATTAACAAGAGATCAGATCTCTCATTAATTCTCCAAAAATGCCCCAAATTTCCTCAAAATTTCCTTTAAAGTAAAAAACAACTGCACTAGACAGTTTTTGTGGTCTAAAGTTGCTGAGAGAGTGGGGCGTTAGAAAAAAACTGGCACTGAAAAGTCCCTTTAAATTGCAGTCTATGGGAACTGTGTGTTCCCAGTAAATATATGTATATGCTTATACACACACACACACACACATATATATATACAGGGAGTGCAGAATTATTAGGCAAGTTGTATTTTTGAGGATTAATTTTATTATTGAACAACAACAACCATGTTCTCAATGAACCCAGAAAACACATTAATATCAAAGCTGAATAGTTTTGGAAGTAGTTTTTAGTTTGTTTTTAGTTATAGCTATTTTAGGGGGATATCTGTGTGTGCAGGTGACTATTACTGTGCATAATTATTAGGCAACTTAACAAAAAACAAATATATACCCATTTCTATTATTTATTTTTACCAGTGAAACCAATATAACATCTCAAAATTCACAAATATACATTTCTGACATTCAAAAACAAAACAAAAACAAATCAGTGACCAATATAGCCACCTTTCTTTGCAAGGACACTCAAAAGCCTGCCATCCATGGATTCTGTCAGTGTTTTGATCTGTTCACCATCAACATTGCGTGCAGCAGCAACCACAGCCTCCCAGACACTGTTCAGAGAGGTGTACTGTTTTCCCTCCTTGTAAATCTCACATTTGATGATGGACCACAGGTTCTCAATGGGGTTCAGATCAGGTGAACAAGGAGGCCATGTCATTAGATTTTCTTCTTTTATACCCTTTCTTGCCAGCCACGCTGTGGAGTACTTGGACGCGTGTGATGGAGCATTGTCCTGCATGAAAATCATGTTTTTCTTGAAGGATGCAGACTTCTTCCTGTACCACTGCTTGAAGAAGGTGTCTTCCAGAAACTGGCAGTAGGACTGGGAGTTGAGCTTGACTCCATCCTCAACCCGAAAAGGCCCCACAAGCTCATCTTTGATGATACCAGCCCAAACCAGTACTTCACCTCCACCTTGCTGGCGTCTGAGTCGGACCCATCTCTCTGCCCTTTACCAATCCAGACACGGGCCCATCCATCTGGTCCATCAAGACTCACTCTCATTTCATCAGTCCATAAAACCTAAGAAAAATCAGTCTTGAGATATTTCTTGGCCCAGTCTTGATGTTTCAGCTTGTGTGTCTTGTTCAGTGGTGGTCATCTTTCAGCCTTTCTTACCTTGGCGATGTCTCTGAGTATTGCACACCTTGTGCTTTTGGGCACTCCAGTGATGTTGCAGCTCTGAAATATGGCCAAACTGGTGGCAAGTGGCATCTTGGCAGCTGCACGCTTGACTTTTCTCAGTTCATGGGCAGTTATTTTGCGCCTTGGTTTTTCCACACGCTTCTTGCGACCCTGTTGACTATTTTGAATGAAACGCTTGATTGTCAGAAGCTTTGCAATTTTAAGAGTGCTGCATCCCTCTGCAAGATATCTCACTATTTTTGACTTTTCTGAGCCTGTCAAGTCCTTCTTTTGACCCATTTTGCCAAAGGAAAGGAAGTTGCCTAATAATTATGCACACCTGATATTGGGTGTTGATTTCATTAGACCACACCCCTTCTCATTACAGAGATGCACATCACCTAATATGCTTAATTGGTAGTAGGCTTTCGAGCCTATACAGCTTGGAGTAAGACAACATGCATAAAGAGGATGATGTGGTCAAAATACTAATTTGCCTAATAATTCTGCACTCCCTGTATATATATGTATATAATTATATATAATATATATTTGCAAATTCTGCAAACACTGCACAGCTTACCTCCTTTTCTGCACTCTAATTCTGATACCATCTCTGACGACATCAGAACGAGGCTCCCATTGGAGTCTATAGAAGTGCAATCTCATGAGTTTGTGTTCACATTGCTGTTAACTTGTAATACCAGTGCACATTAGCGTTATTCCAGGGATGTTGTCAGACCTGAGGAAGGGGTGATAACCCCGAAACATCCCTGGAAAATGATTTAAACTATTTAAATCCAGTGAGTGCTAGTACCTTTTTTTGATGTGGATTGCCTCTTAGCTCCATAGTCCTGTAACTTTCCTGTTTTTGAGAAATATATATATATATATATATATATATATATATATATATAAAATCAGAGAGGTAGTTACTCGCTCAGAGTGTACAAGCTCTAGACAGAAAAAGGAGAGTCACTGTGAAAGAATTACTGTATAGTGTTCTCTCCACACACAGTATGTCCCATAGATAATATTCCAACCTTAGAAAATTGTTTCCAGATAGGGAAAATAATGAATCTCCGATAATCCATCAATGTGGAAGACACATATTTCTCTACATCTCTTTCCAAACGACAAGTACAAGGTGCTCACATTAAATCTGAAAAAAGAGAGGAGGACAAGCTCACAAGAAAAGTGCTCCTAATAAAGTATGTCACAACTAGACTATACACATCATAAATTAAGAGAAATGCGCACTCACATGAATTAACCTCATCGACTATGAGTTATATAAAAAACCTAATTATCAGATGTTTCTTTATGCGATGTATGCCTTGTCTATTGTACCAGTCTCGGACGGGTCTTGCACTTACTTTTTACTTTCAACTTGTAACACGCGGGATAACTCACCCACGATAATAGTTTAGAGTGTGAGTGAAAAAATATTTACTGCCCCAATAGTCATTTGCTCATAATGTTTAAAACTTAATTGCAATCATGAATGAGCATTAATAATTTAGAATTGTGATTTTAACAATTTAATGGACTTGGGAAATTAATATGTTTGCTTCAATGTGAATTAAGCATGTATAATCGGCCGCTAGCAGGGGATGTCAATCAACCTGATCGTATCTGATCGGGCTTATTGCTGTCCACCACCTCAGAGGTGGCAGATGAGTTAAGGACCAGCGGTCTTAAGAACGCTGCTTCTAAACCCCTGTTTCCAGCAAGTGATGCATTGACAGGTTGATAAATCGACCCCTATATCTAGCCCTAAATGTGATACAACCCAAAGTAAATTAAATATGTGAATAAACATTCACAGGTTACCTATACCAGTGTTTTTCAACCAGTGTGCTGTGGCACACTAGTGTGCCGTGAGAGATCCTCAGGTGTGCCGTGGCAGACTGACAACAGTGGAACATATTTTTTAAATTTTGCTTGTTTTTTATTCTGGGCCGTTTTTTTATTTTGAGTGAGATGATGACTGAGGGTAACAGCACAGCGGCAGCTCACTTCCCCGACCTGTGTTCTTACTTGGAAGGAACCCCCACCAACCATAACACGTGTCTAGTGCTGGCTCTACACGCCACAACACTTCAATCCCCCATGTATGCTGGCGCAGCTATGCTCCTCTTCCAGAACAGTTACAGCCAGCAGGGGTGTCCCTCTTTCAAAATTTGAAATAATGGGAGGTATGCGACAGGCTCATCAGGCATCATTTTTTTTTTTTTTTGCTTCTGCATACTTTTAAAAACTGATATGATTAAAAGATAAAAGTGCTATTTAAATTGAAGCCATGAATATTATTTAATTTTCTATATTAGTGTTTTATTATCTTTTTTAACAGAATTTGCCATTAATAATAATAATAATAATAATAATCAATAGCAAGACAAGTATAATTCCTTTTGTTTCTATTACAGATTATTTTTTACATACAAAATGGAACACAGTAACAAGACCATGGTGAAGGAATTCATTTTAGATGTATTCTCTAATTTTCAGCATCTGCAGTTCTTACTGTTTATTTTCATTTTAGTAACTTACATTATTTGTGTCACTGGAAACATAACTATTATTGTTAAGTCTCACCATTCACTTCACATCCCAATGTATTTTTTTATTAGTACGTTTGCTATTTTAGAAATAATGTTTGTTTCGGTCACAATTCCAAAGCTCCTCGAAAATCCTATCACGTCAGACAAGAGAATATCTTTCACTAGCTGCTTTATACAACAGTATGTTTTTCATGCACTTGAGGAAACTGAATACTGTCTACTTGCAGTCATGGCATTGGATAGAGATTTGGCTATTAACAACCCTCTGAGATATTCAGCCATTATGAACCAGAATTATTGTATTGCTCTGTCAGTAATACCATGGATTGTTGGTTTTACCATTGCTTCTATTCTCACGGTCTTCACAGCAGAATTAGAATTTTGCAGTCGTAACGAGATTAATTATTTTTTCTGTGACCTGGCTCCATTACAGAATCTGGCTTGTTCCAACCCTCACATAAGCAATATAGTTACAAGTATAGCAGCAGTACTTTCAATAGTTTTTCCATTTTTCATCATCATGGGATTTTACATTCATATTATTATCACTATCTCTACAATTAAAACTACTGAAGGTAAACATAAAGCATTCTCAACCTGCTCTTCCCATCTTGTAGTAGCTAGTCTTTTCTATTTCACAGCCATAGTTGTATATATCAGGCCTAAAGGCAGCTAATATGATAAATATTTAGCTCTTATATACAATGTCATTATTCCAGTTATGAACCCCTTTATTTATACATTAAGAAATAAAGATGTGAAGACAGCTCTTGGGAAGTCAATTAGACAACTTATCTGATAAATTTCAGATTGAATTTAGATTTTTGACATTTAAATATTAATACAATGATTATATTCTTCTCAGGATTTTTGGAAATAATAGGGAATGCATTTGATTTTTATTCTATGTGTATACTGTATTTCAATAAAAGAATCATGAATAAGAAATTTCTGGATTGTAGATATTTAATTTCTCTCTCTCTCTCTCTTACACACACACACACACAATGAGGCCTATTTATCATATGTCTGTCGGACCTGATCCGACAATACGGATCAGGTCCGACAGATATCGCTGAATGCAAAGAGCAATATGCTCTCCTTATTCAGCATTGCACCAGCAGCTCTTGTGAGCTGCTGTTGCAACACCGCCCCCTGCAGACTCGTGGCCAATTGGTCGCCAGCAGGGTGGTGTCAATCAACCCGATCATACTCGATCGGGTTGAATTCTGGCGATTCCTGTCCGCCTCATCAGAGCAGGCAGACAGGGTTATGGAGCAGCGGTCTTTATCTATCTATCTTTTACACACACACACACACACTTGTTTATCTTCTAGCACTGGAAGAAAAATGAATGGTTGATATATTATGAAGGAGTAGACATGGACACTTGCTACAAAAGTTGAGAGAGAATATGTCTAGGCTTTTTATGTTATATCTTTGTGATACTTCAATGGTGTTTGTACACTTCCTTTTGGTAATGCAATGTTTGTTTTGTTTATCTATATCATGTGGACCAGCCTCAATGTCCTCTTCCTGCTTTGGATTCATTGTGCGGCTTACCATCTTTATTTAAATAGCCAGTTGTGGCTATTTTTAACTATTTTCAACCTCCTGGCTGCACCATTGTGGCAGGTATAGGTTCTTTAAATTAACCATTATCTGAACTAGTAGACACTTTCTAAAACCTCTTGTTTTGGTCCTATCTAGTTACATTCAAGACACTACCTCTTTTATACAAAAAATACAAAATATAACATGGGGGAAACAAATATGCTAGTACCTTTAGATGTACCTTCCTTATACACCACCATTCCTCATGAAAAGGGCATGAGAGCCATCCAATATTTATTAAGACATAAATCAAACTAAAGGCACTATTGTTTTTCTCTTAATGGCAATTGAATATTTATTTACAACTTTTTTTGTTTGAGGGCAAAAATATTTATATATATCTCCAAAGATGTGAAACCGCTATGGGCGCACAGTTTTCGCCTTCCTACGCCAACCTTTTTTTGGGTGGGTGGGAGCTGTTTCACACCTTTGGAGCTACTAATCCCTTCCGACAAAATATCATCTATTATGGACGATATATAGATGATTTGTTTTTTTGTTTGGAATAGCAAAGATGAATCCATCAATGCCTTTTATTCCTACATACAAATAATGATTTACAATTAAAATTCACAATAGAATATAGTCAGGAACAATGTAACTTTTTGGATAAAATGGTTAAACCAGATACGAGTCTACATCAAATTGATATGGAATTATACTGTAAACCTAAGGCGGGTAACACAATTATCAGAGTTAAACATAATTGCTCTAATTCTACAACATATGAGAAATGTGCAATTGATTGATAAATAGAGTTTTTAGGTGAGGTTATCCTAATAAAATTCTGGATCAAGCAAAAGCGCACATAGATTTAATACCCAGACTTGTTACAATACAAAAAAATAAAATAAACAAAAATAATTAAGTCTTTCAAAAGTCTCCAGTATTTATTACATCATATAGTAAGTACTACAATCAAATCTGTACTTGAATTAAGCAATATCTTCCAACTTTAAAAAATGATCAAGTTTTGAGGGAAATCATTAAGGGGGGGGGGGCTGTAAATTTGTATCTAGAAAAGCTAAAATATTAAGAAACTTTTTATCACCATCCATGCTTCCTAAAATTCAACAGTCCACTTGGTTAACACAAAGAAAATACTGTTTTAAATGCTGTGCTTCCAGATGTAAAACATGCACCAACATCGTACAGGGCGATAAAGTCACAAGTTCTCTATAAAGAATTTAACATCCGCTACTTTATCAATTGTAACACTACACATGTGGTGCATCTATTGTTTTGTATGGGGTGTAATAAACAATATACAGGACATACACAGAGGCTTCTTAGAAACAGATTCTTGGAGCACATCAGGGACATTGAGGACCCTGATTCTAAAACTCCAATTGCAAAACACTTCAGAGAATTTCATGATTCTAATAGTTCCCTATTGAAAAGGTATAGATTTTATTCCTTGGTACCCCAGAGGTGGTAATAAAGAAGCCAAATTGGATGAAGTCTTTTAGATATTCCACCTTAAAACGAGGGTACCCTTTGACCTAAAATGGATGTCAATTTATTTCTTAGAAACTAACACCTATATTACAAGTTTTGTGTTGCGGCTCGTAACGCTGAAAATATGGCATTTTCAGAGTTAAAAGAATCCAAACAGAGTAGCAGCAAACCAAGTATTTATTGCTTAACACAACAAAAAATGTAGCAACATTTCGGTATTGCTACCTTAGTCAAAAGCTTGACTATGGTAGCAACACCGAAACGTTGCTGCATTTTTTGTTGTGTTAAACAATAAATACGTGGTTTGCTGCTACTCTGTTTGGATTCTTTTATCATTTGTTCAGAGTTTGGAGTGGAGCTCTGGAGTGGCATGCAAAGGGCCGTTGTGTGCTGGATTAAGGACTTTTTTGATTTTCAGAGTTAAAACAGCACCGCAGCCATTACAAGTCTTGTCGGTATAGGTGTACTGCACACCTTTTAGCCTGTAACGCAACTTCAGTACCGCACTTGTAAAAATGATGTTTTTTCATGGGATTCCCATAGCGCCGGTATTATTAAAAAGTAAGCGTTACAGCCTTTAATGACAAGATCTGTAATGCCATCTAAAGTCAGTAGTTATGAGTGTTACGCTACAAATCTGTAACATAAAACTCATAACTAAACTGCTACAAAGTACACTTAACACCCATAAACTACCTATTAACCCCTAAACTGAGGCCCTCCCGCATTGCAAACACTAAAATAAACTCAATAACCCCTAATCTGCCACTCCCGACATAGCCACCACTAATAAAATGTATTAAACCCTATTCCGCCGCTCCCCGATATCGTCGCCACTATAATAAACATATTAACCCCCTAAATCGCTGCCCTCCCACACCACAAACACTATTTAAATATTTTTAACCCCTAATCTGCCGCTCGCCCACATTGCCGCTATAATTAACCTATTAACCCCTAAACCGCAAGCCCCCCACAACAAAATAAACTAAAATAAACTATTAACCCCTAAACCGAAAACCCCCACAACGGAATATACTAAAATAAACTATTAACCCCTAAACCTAACGACCCCCTAACTTTATATTAAAATTACAATTTCTCTATCTTAAATTAAATTAAAATTAGGATTTAAGCAGTTCTCATTCTATTGGCTAATTCAAATTAGCCAATAGAATGAGAGCTGCTTAAATCCTATTGGCTGATTTGAACAGCAAATAGGATTTTAGCAGCCCTAATTCTTATTGGCTGATTCAAATTTTTCAGCCAATAGGAATGCAAGGTATGCCATTTTGAATTGCGTCCCTTGCATTAAAGAATCATTGTACAGTGGCGACTGTATAAAGAGGATGCTCTGCGCCGGATGTCTTCAGGATGAACCTGCTCCGTGCCGGCTGGATGAAGATCAAAGAGGCCGTCTGGATTAAGACTTCTTGCCCCATGGATGAGGACTTTGCCAGCTGGATGAAGATAGAAGAGGTTGCCTGGATGAAGACTTCTTGCTGCATGGATGATGACTTTGCCAGCTGGTTGGATCCTTCAAGCGAGACTTCAACAACTGTAAGTGGATTGTCGGGGATTAGTGTTAGTTTTTTTAAGGGTTTTTTCTGTGTTTTTTTTTATTAGGGTTTGGGCAATGTAAAAGAGCTAAATACCCTTAAATGCCCATACAAATACCCTTTTCAGGGCAATGTTTAGCTTAGGTTATTTTAGATAGCTTTTTTATTTGGGGGGTTGGTTAGGTGGTGGATTTTACTGTTGGGGGGGTCTTTGTGTTTTTTTTACAGGTAAAATAGCTGATATCTTTGGGGCAATGCCCCATGAAAAGCCCTTTTAAGGCCCATTGGTAGTTTATTGTAGGCTAGGGTTTTTTTATTTTAGGTGGGCTTTTTTATTTTGATAGGGCTGTTAGATTAGGTGTAATTCTTTTTTATTTTGGATGATTTTGTTTTTTTATTTTGTGTAATGTATATTTTTAGGGGGTGTTTTATTTTTTGTAGCAAAAGAGCTGTTTAACTTAGGGCAATGCCCTACAAAATGCCCTTTTAAGGGCCCCCAAAAGGTCCCTTTAAGGGCCCCCCAAAAGGTCCCTTTAAGGGCCCTTGGTAGTTTGGGGCATGGGGGTGTTTGTATTTTTTTGGAGCAAAAGAGCTGTTTATCTGAGGACAATGCCCTACAAAAAGCCCTTTTAAGGGTCCACCCAAAAGGCCCTTTTAAGGGCCCTTGGTAGTTTATTCTAGATTAGGCTTTTCTTATTTTGGGGTGTTTATTTTTTAAGGGTATTAGAATAGGAATAATCTTTATTTTTTTGGATAATTTAGTTTTTGTTTTTTTTGTAATGGTAAAATGTTACATTTTTTTAATGTTAGTTTTTTTTTATTTTTTGTAATTTTAGGTTTTAGTGTAAGGCAGTTTAGGGTTTATTTCACAGGTAAGTTTGTATTTATTTTAGCTAGGTATTTACTAAATAGTTAATAATTATTTACTAACTAGACTACCTAGTTAAAATAAATACAAACTTACCTGTGAAATAAAAATAAAACTTAAGCTAGCTACAATATAACTATTAGTTATATTGTAGCTAGCTTAGGTTTTATTTCACAAGTAAGTATGTATAAGTATTATTTAGTTAATAATTCTAAATTTAATTTAGATCTATTTTAACTATTTTAAAGTTAGGGGGGTTAGGGGCTAATAGTTTAATTTAGGTTGTTGCGATGTGGGGGGCTGGCGGTTTAGGAGTTAATAGGCTTATTTAGTTAATAATTGTTAGTTTAATTTAGATCTATTTTAATTATGTTAAAGTTAGGGGGTGTTAGGGTTGCATTAGGGTTAGGGTTACGTTAGGGTTAAGGACTAATAGTTTTATTTAGGTTGTTGTGATGTGGGGGGCTGGCTGTTTAAGGGGTTAATAGGTTTATTTAGTGGTAGTAATGTGGGAGGCTAGAGGTTTAGGGGTTAAAAGCTTTATTTAGGTGGCGGCGATATCGGGAGCGGCGGAATAGGGGTTAATAACTTTAATATAGTTGCAGCGATGTTGGAGTACGGCAGAATAGGGGTTAATAACTTTAGTATAGTGGCGGCGATATATCGGGAGCGGCAGATTAGGGGTTAATAACTGTAGGCAGGTGTCGGCAATGTCAGGGGCAGCAGATTAGGGGTGTTTAGACTCTGGGTTTATGTTAGGGTGTTAGGTTTAAACTGTATTTTCTTTTTCCCCATAGACATCAATGGGGCTGCATTGCGGAGCTTTTGCTTCCTCGATTGTAGGTGTTAGACTTTTCTTTTGCCGGCTCTCCCCACTGATGTCTATGGGAAATGCGTGTATGAGCACGTCAAAACACCACTGCTTTTGTGTGCGGTATGGAGCTCAATGCAGCCATATCGCCCGCAAAAGCTGTGTTTTTTAAACTGGTAATGGCAGCGCTATAGGGGGTTAAATAACGCAACTTTTGTGGCGTTCTTCACTTTCCCTATAGCGCTCAAAACTCATAATCTAGGTGTAAGAGTTTAAAAATCTAAAAATTTAAAATTGAAAGTTATAAAAATTAAAATGTAATATCACCTAATCATATACAGTATATCTAATTTGAACTTAAATTAAATTAAAGCTATCATTGCCCTGGCAAACTATCAGTGAACAAGTGCCCTAGCAGCATGAAACTAATCTGAGGCAGCAGGGGTATTGGATTTCCCTTCTCCTTTGCTTTTAATGAGCTTGCAATTTTGCCTTGTATGCTTTTAATGTTTTTTCTAATAAAGGATTTCCACTTTTACCTTTGGAGGCCTAGTTATCAAGCCGTCAACTGTGCTGCATTCGCCGTTACCAATACGCTTGCCTAACATCGCCTAACATTGCAGCAGCGGACCTGCATACACTCTCCATAGTTACCAAAAAAGCTGTCAAAAAGCTGCGCACCAAGTACGGGGCGATGAGCAGCGGACTGTTGTTAACTAACAGTCATCGATCTCGCTGCTCTTCGGCTTTTTCCCAGCTTTATTTGTATACTGTCACTAAACACCCACACTATACTAAACTGTTTAACCCCTATACTGCCACTCCTAGACCCCGCCGCAACTAATTATTAACCCCTAAACCGCCGCTCCCAGAGCCCACCGCCACTCTAATAAACTTATTAACCCCTATTCCTCCGCTCCCGGAGCCCACCGCCACCTACATTATACTTATTAACCCCTAATCTGCCGCCCCCTACACCGCCGCCACCTACATAAAGTTATTAACCCCTATCCTGCCGCTCCCGGAGCCCACCGCAATTAAATAAATGTATTAACCCCTAAACCACCAGCCCCCCACATCGTCATAAACTAAATTAACCTATTAACCCATAAAGCTAACAACCCGTTAACTTTATATTAAATATTAACTCATCCCTATCTTAGAATGAATTTAAACTTACCTTTAGATTTAAATTAAACTATATTAAACTACTAATTAACCTATTCTAACTATTATAATAGAATTACATTAAACTATATTAAATTAATAATTAACCTACCCTAACTATTATAATAAAATTACATTAAACTATATTAAATTAATAATTAACCTATCCTAACTATTATAATAAAATTACATTAAACGATAATTAATAATTAATCCAACCTAACTTTTACACTAAAATGACATAAAACTACAAATTAAAATAACTATATTACATATTTAAACACCTAACCCTACTCAAATAATGGAAATCTACACTAAAAAATTACTAAGTTACAAAAAACTAACAACTAAGTTACAAAAAATAAACACTAAGTTACACAAAAAAATAAACACTAAGTTACAAAAAAGAAAAAAGAAATTATCAAAGCTTGAAACTAATTACACCTAATCTAAGGGCCCTATGAAAATAAAAACAAAAAACAAAATAAAAAACCCCTAGACTACAATAAACTACAAATAGCCCTTAAAAGGGCCTTTTGCGGGGCATTGCCCCAAAGTAATCAACTCTTTTACCTGTAAAAAAAATACAAATACCCCCCAACAGTAAAACCCACCACTCACACAACCAACCCCCCAAATAAAAAGCTAACTAAAAAAACCTAAGCTCCCCATTGCCCTGAAAAGGGCATTTGGATGGGCATTGCCCTTAAAAGGGCATTTAGCTCTATTGAAGCCCAAGTCCTAATCTAAAACTAAAACCCATCCAATAAACCCTTTAAAAAATCCTAACACTAATCCCAGAAGATTTACTTACAGTTTTGAAGATCCGACATCCATCCTCCAAGAAGCCGGGAAAAGTCCTCAACGAAGCGGCCGAAGTCTTCATCCAAGCCCGCAGAAGTCTTCATCCAGACGGCATCTTCGTTCTTCATCCATCCTGCACGGAGCGGCTCCATCTTCAAGACATCCGACGCAGAGCATCCTCTTCTGACGACGACTACAGACGAATGAAGGTTCCTTTAAATGATGTCATCCAAGATGACATCCCTTAGATTCCTATTGGCTGATAGAATTCTATCAGCCAATTGGAATTAAGGTTGAACAAATCATATTGGCTGTTGCAATCAGCCAATAGGATTGAGTTTACATCCTATTGGCTGATCCAATCAGTCAATAGGATTGAGCTCGCATTCTATTGGCTGATTGGATCAGCCAATAGGATGAAAGCTCAATCCTATTGGCTGATTGCAACAGCCAATAGGATTTTTTCAACCTTAATTCCAATTGGCTGATAGAATTCTATCAGCCAATCGGAATCTAAGGGACGCCATCTTGGATGACATCATTTAACCCCTTAGTGACAAGGCTATTTTTACATTTCTGCGGTGTTTGTGTTTAGCTGAAATTTTCCTCTTCCTCATTTACTGTACCCACACATATTATATACAGTTTTTCTCCCCATTAAATGGACTTTCTAAAAATACCATTATTTTCATCATATCTTATCATTTACTATAAAAAAAATATAAAATATGAGGAAAAATGGAAAAAAACACACTTTTTCTAACTTTGAACCCCAAAATCTGTTACATATCTACAACCACCAAAAAACACCCATGCTAAATAGTTTCTAAATTTTGTCTTGAGTTTAGAAATACCAAATGTTAACATGTTCTTTGCTTTTTTTGTAACTTATAGGGCCATAAATACAAGTAGCACTTTGCTATTTTCAAACCATTTTTTTTTCAAAATTAGCGCTAGTTACATTGGGACACTGATATCTTTCAGGAATCCCTGAATATCCATTGACATGTATATATTTTTTTTTAGAAGACATCCCAAAGTATTGATCTAGGCCCATTTTGGTATATTTCATGCCACCATTTCACCGCCAAATGCGATCAAATACAAAAAATCGTTCACTTTTTCACAATTTTTTTCACAAACTTTCAGTTTTTCACTGAAATTATTTACAAACTGCTTGTGCAATTATGGCATAAATGGTTGTAAATTCTTCTCTGGGATCCCCTTTGTTCAGAAATATTAGACATATATGGCTTTGGCATTGCTTTTTGGTAATTAGAAGGCCGCTAAATGCCACTGCGCACCACACGTGTATTATGCCCAGCAGTGAAGGGGTTAATTAGGGAGCATGTAGGGAGCTTCTAGGGTTAATTTTAGCTTTAGTGTAGTGTAGTAGACAACCCCAAGTATTGATCTAGGCCCATTTTGGTATATTTCATGCCACCATTTCACCGCCAAATGCGATCAAATTAAAACAAAACATTAAATTTTTCACAATTTTAGGTTTCTCACTGAAATCATTTACAAACAGCTTGTGCAATTATGGCTTCTCTGGGATCCCCTTTGTTCAGAAATAGCAGACATATATGACTTTGGCCACCTTCCAGATCTCACCGATGGCCGCCCACCCGCCTCCCAAGTCGACTCCCACCCACCAATGATACCGGCCATCGATGTCCGGTGCAGAGAGGGCCACAGAGTGGCTCTCTCTGCATCGGATGGCCAAGGGGGGTTATTGCAGGATGCCTCCATATCGAGGCATCACTGCAATAACCGGAAAGCAGCTGGAAGCGAGCAGGATCGCTTCCAGCTGCTTTCCAGACCAAGGACGTACGCCACACGTCCTCGGTCATTAACTGCATTTTTTTTGAGGACGTGGGGCGTACGTCCTTGGTCGTTAAGGGGTTAAAGGAACCTTCATCGGTCGTCGTCAGAAGAGGATGCTCCGCGTTGGATGTCTGTCAGGGTTTTTTCACTGTTGTGTTTGCCATGTGCTGCTGGCAGCCATTTTACTCACCTCTCTTTCTGACTCTGGTACATACTGTGTGATGCTGCTCATTTCCTGCACTTTCTTTTATGGCCAGACTGGTGTGCATCATCCATGTGAAACAGGATGCAGTCTCATAATTGTGATGTCATCACTTATTATTTAAAGGGCCTCTGTTCAGTATGTTTTGCCTTTGCATTGTCTCAGACCTGTTTGTGAGAGTTCCTGTGTATTACCTGGCTGCCTGATGTCCTTCCTGGCTCCTGATCCCTGGCTTTTTCCTGACTCTGCTCTTTTCCTTGTTCCTGTTTCCGGCTCGTCTGACTATTCACTTTGGCTCCTGACTCGGCTCGTCTGACTACCAGCTCTGGTTTTGACTCCTGGCTTATTTGACTTGTGGACTTTTTATTATTTTTTGCTATTAATAAAGGTGTGATTATTTTTGCACTTCTCGTCTCAGTCTGATTCCTGGCACCCTGACAATGTCTTGAAGATGGAGCCACTCCGTGCTGGATGGATGAAGATAGAAGATGCCGTCTGGATGAAGACTTCTGCGGGCTTGGATGAAGACTTCGGCCGCTTCGTTGAGGACTTCTCCCGGATTCTTACAGGATGGATGTCGGATCTTCAAAACTGTAAGTAAATCTTCTGGGGTTAGTGTTAGGATTTTTTAAGGGTTTATTGGGTGGGTTTTAGTTTTAGATTAGGACTTGGGCTGCAATAGAGCTAAATGTCCTTTTAAGGGCAATGCCCATCCAAATTACCTTTTCAGGGCAATGGGGAGCTAAGGTTTTTTTAGTTAGCTTTTTATTTGGGGGGTTAGTTGTGTGGGTGATGGGTTTTACTGTTGGGGGGTATTTGTATTTGTACAGGAAAAAGAGCTGATTACTTTGGGGCAATGCCCCACAAAAGGCCCTTTTAAGGGCTATTTGTAGTTTATTGTAGGTTAGGTTTTTTTTATTTTGGGGGGGCTTTTTTATTTTCATAGGGCCCTTAGATTAGGTGTAATTAGTTTAAAGCTTTGATAATTTCTTTTTTATTCTTTGTAAATTAGTGTTTATTTTTTTGTGTAACTTACGCCTAGATTTAGAGTTCTGCGTTAGCCGTCAAAAGCAGTGTTAAGGGGTCCTAACGCTGCTTTTGGCCGCCCGCTGGTATTTAGAGTCAGCCAGGAAAGGGTCTAACGCTCACTTTCAAGACGTGACTTTTCCATATCGCAGATCCCCTTACGCCAATTGCGTATCCTATCTTTTCAATGGGATCTTCCTAACACCGGTATTTAGAGTTTTGGCTGAAGTGAGCGGTAGACCTTCTACCGACAAGACTCCATCCGCAAAAAAAGTCAGTAGTTAAGAGCTTTATGGGCTAACGCCGGTTTATAAAGCTCTTAACTACTGTGCTCTAAAGTACACTAACACCCATAAACTACCTATGTAACCCTAAACCGAGGTCCCCACACATCGCTGCCACTATAATAAATATTTTTAACCCCTAATCTGCTGACCGCACACTGCCGCCACCTACATTATCCCTATGAACCCCTAATCTGCTGCCCCTAACATCGCTGACACCTACATAATATTTATTAACCCCTAATCTGCCCCCCCAATGTCGCCGCCACCTAACTACACTTATTAACCCCTAATCTGCTGACCGGACCTCTCCGCTACTATAATAAATGTATTAACCCCTAAAGCTAAGTCTAACCCTAACCCTAACAACCCCCTAAATTAAATATAATTTTAATCTAACGAAATAAATTAAATCTTATTAACTAAAGTATTCCTATTTAAAACTAAATACTTACCTGGAAAATAAACCCTAATATAGCTACAATATAACAAATAATTATATTGTAGCTATTTTAGGATTTATATTTTTTTTACAGGCAACTTTGTATTAATTTTAACTAGGATGTCCTCTTTTGGTTCATCGGTGCCCAGCTGGGTGAACACGACTCAAGGTAGGGAGATCTTCAGGGGGGTAGTGTTAGGTTTATTTAAGGGGGGTTTGGGTTAGAGTAGGGGTATGTGGGTGGTGGGTTTTAATGTTGGGGGGTTGTATTTTACAGGCAAAAGAGCTGATTACTTAGGGGCATGCTCCGCAAAATGCCCTTTTAACGGCTGGTAAAAGAGCTGATTACTTTTTAATTTAAAATAGGGTAGGGACCTTTATTATTTTGGGGGGCTTTTTAATTTTATTAGGGGGCTTAGAGTAGATGTAATTAACCTAATATTCTTGTAATCTTTTTTTATTTTTTGTAATTTAGTGTTTGTTTATTTTTGTAATTTAGTTTAGTTTATTTAATTGTATGTAATTGTAGCTAATTTATTTAATTAATTTATTGATAGTGTAGTGTTAGGTTTAATTGTAACTTAGGTTAGGATTTATTTTACAGGTAATTTTGTAATTATTTTAACTAGGTAGCTATTAAATAGTTAATAACTATTTAATAGCTATTGTACCTAGTTAAAATTAATACAAAGTTGCCTGTAAAATAAATATAAATCCTAAAATAGCTACAATATAATTATTCGTTAAATTGTAGCTATATTAGGGTTTATTTTACAGGTAAGTATTTCGTTTTAAATAGGAATACTTTAGTTAATAAGATTTATTTTATTTCGTTAGATTAAAATTATATTTAATTTAGGGGGTGTTAGGGTTAGACTTAGCTTTAGGGGTTAATACATTTATTAGAGTAGCGGCGAGGTCCGGTCAGCAGATTAGGTGTTAATACTATTTATTATAGGGTTTGCGAGGCGAGAGTTCAGCGGTTTCGGGGTTAATAACTTTATTATAGTAGCGGCGAGGTCCGGTCGGCAGATTAGGGGTTAATAAGTGTAGGTAAGGTAGTGGCGACGTTGGGGGGGGCAGATTAGGGGTTAATAAATATAATATAGGGGTCGGCGATGTTAGGGGCAGTGGATTAGGGGTACATAGGTATAATGTAGGTTGAGGCATTGTCCGGAGCGGAAGATTAGGGGTTAATAGTATAATGCAGGTGTCAGCGATAGCGGGGGCGGCAGATTAGGGGTTAATGAGTGTAAGGTTAGGGGTGTTTAGACTCTGGGTTCATGTTAGGGTGAAAATTGTTTCCCCATAGGAAACAATAGGGCTGCGTTGGGAGCTTAACGCTGCTTTTTTGCAGGTGTTAGGTTTTTTTTCATCCCAAACTGCCCCATTGTTTCCTATGGGGGAATCGTGCACAAGCACGTTTTGCCAGCTTACCGCTACCATAAGCAACACTGGTATTGAGAGTTGAAGTGGCGGTACATTCGGCTCAATGCACCCTTTTTGGAGCCTAACGCAGCCCTTCAGACAACTCTAAATACCAGCGTTGTCTTAAAGGTGCATTGGGAAAAAAAGCTGCGTTTTTTTCTACGTGGGTCTTTACTGACAAAACTCTAAATCAGAGGCGCGATCCGATAAAGATCATAGTTTGCGGCGAAAGCGAGGAAACCAGCCAATCGGATTGAACTTGAATCTGATTGGCTGATTCAATCAGCCAATCAGATTTTTCTATCTTAATTCCGATTGGCTGATAGAATCCTATCAGCCAATCGGAATTCGACGGACGCCATCTTGGATGACGTCATTTAAAGGTACCTCATTCCTCGTTCAGTCTTCTTGCCGGATGGATGCTCTGTGGCGGCGGAGCGAAGAAAGAAGATTGAAGATGCCGCTTTGCTCTTGAAGACATCGCCGGATTGAAGAAGACTTCACTGCCGCTTGCTTGAAGACATCGCCCGGATGGAAGAAGACTTCACTGCCGCTTGATTGAAGACATCGCCCGGATGGAAGAAGACTTCTCTGCCGCTTGATTGGACATCGCCCGGATTGGATGAAGAGTTCTGCCCGGCTGGGTGAAGACAAGGTAGGGAGATCTTCAGGGGGGTAGGGTTAGGTTTTTTAAGGGGGGTTTGGGTGGGTTTAGAATAGGGGTATGTGGGTGGTGGTTTGTAATGTTGGGGGGTGGTATTGTGTTTTTTTTTACAGGCAAAAGAGCTGTTTTCTTTGGGGCATGCCCCGCAAAAGGCCCTTTTAAGGGCTGGTAAGGTAAAAGAGCTGTGAACTTTTTTTAATTTAGAATAGGGTAGGGAATTTTTTTTATTTTGGGGGACTTTATTATTTTATTAGGGGGCTTAGAATAGGTGTAATTAGCTTAAAAATCTTGTAATCTTTTTTTATTTTTTGTAATTTAGTGTTTGTTTGTTTTTTGTAATTTAGTTTAGTTTAGTTTATTGTATTTTAGTTTAGATATTTGAAGTTTATTTAATTTATTGATAGTGTAGGTGTATTTGAAACTTAGGTTAGGATTTATTTTACAGGTAAATTGGTAATTATTTTAACTAGGTAGCTATTAAATAGTTATTAACTATTTAATAGCTATTGTACCTAGTTAAAATAAATACCAAGTTACCTGTAAAATAAATATAAACCCTAAAATAGCTACAATGTAATTATTAATTACATTTTAGCTATCTAAGGGTTTATTTTATAGGTAAGTATTTAGATTTAAATAGCAATATTTTAATTAATAATATTAATATTAATTAGATCTATTTTTAATAAGAATTTAGTTAGGGATGTTAGAGTTAGATAGGGTTATTATACTTAATATATATATATATAATATAATAATGATATTAACTATATTAACCCTAATATAATTAGGGTTAATATAGTTAATTTATATAATATAATAACGATATTAACTATATTAACCCTAATATAATTATGGTTAATATAGTTAATATAGCTGGCGGCGTTGTAGGGGGATTAAATTAGGGGTTAATATTTATAAAATAGATGGCGGCGGTGTAAGGGGCTCACTTTAGGGGGTAGTTAAGGTAGATGGTGGCGGGGTAGGAGCCAGAACTACTGTTTTCAATGCTTTGGATTTGTGTTGCTGCTACAACTTGTGACAATTTAAGACAACACTATAACATTGTATCCATGGTTGTATCTATATTTCTGCTGCTCCTTTGTTGCCCTGAATGCTCAGTATGTCTTGCTGTGCCTCTACTGCCATGGGTGCCTGCCTGGCAATTTGTACTGTTGCTTCTACTACTGCTCCAGCATGTATCATGTATCCATGATGTGAGACCCTCACGTGGCCATAGCTTTTTTGGCATATGTATTCCAGTCTATGTCTTGATACCTTGAGTGCCTGCCATAGCTGTTTCTACCACTGCTGTAAAAAGGTGACTGTCATGATATGCTTGAGATTGAACTTGGGTTCTTCTTTCCATCACCCAGGAGCTGCTTACTGCTTTTAAACATTTCCCTACACACCTATTTGCTTAGCAGTTAAGCTGCTATTTCATGCTGGGCTATGGTGTTGAGTTCTTCGCTGTATGTGCTTCTGTTCCTGTGTCTATTTTTTTTTCATTCATTTTTTACTCCAGTTGTCCTTGATCCTGTTTGTGCTTCTGCCTTGACCTCTCTGCCTCTGACCACCTTGTTTCTCTACACACACCTTATTTTTCTGCCATGGAACTATTTATCTTTGCTGCTTTTTACCTTTGCTATCGAGACCCTCTCTGTATTGCTAAAGTTACTCAATCAAATAATCCTTGTCTGTACTGCTTATTTATCTCTGCCATAAATAGCCTGTCTCTGCTGCAGCATTTCCCTTTCTTTCCTTGCTAAAGACTATTAATTTATTTTCAGCTCCAGCACTAAGCCCCAGTGTGGGCTTAAAGTCTACCCATGTGTGGTCAAACAAAGCTTTGATCTTAATCAAATTAAGCCAGGGACAGCAATCTGGTTCCTAAGGGTATCCTTTCACAAGCCTGTCATTGTGTTACCATTGTATACAATCTTGATCATGTTATTAAGGTACCATTGTATCCAATCTCAAGCCTTTCACATAGGTACCATTGTGTGCAAGCTCCAGTCTTTCTCAGTGGTATCAGTATATCCTGCTTTGAGTCAGTCATACCCATACCAGTGTTTACTGTCTCTGGCCTGTCAGAGATGCACCCGAGTATATTATTTACATCCTGTCAAAGAAGTACCATCATAGCTTGCCACTACAGTACCATTGTATCCAGTCCCCAGCCTTTCCCAGTGGTACCAGTACAACCAATCTCTAGCTTGTCAAATCAGTACCATTTTATCCAGTCTTTTGCTCCATCACCGAGTGTTCCAGCTCTACTAAAGTATTATTGTTTGAACTCCTGCAGAATACTTAATTCTTTCAAAATCCATGAAATGGATTTTAACTCTGGGAAGGCTGCCTGTCATATAATTAGATATGAATAAATAAATAAACTGTGAATGACTACATTATTTAGATTTGCTGCAGCATTATGGCTGTGATGTTCTAGAACACTTTGAAAAGTAGCAAGATTCATATAGTAACACCTTGCATTGAAACATACCCTCTAATGTGGAAAAAGCTTTTCACGTTTTTGCTTTATTAGACAGTGGCCCCTGCCCATAGTCTTTCATTAGGTCTAAACATATTTAAAAGTATGTATTACCTTGCCTTTCTATGAGTTAAAGGGACATGAAACCCCATTTTTTTATGACTCAAATAGATCATACAATTGTAAACACATTTCCAATTTATTTCTATAATCTAATTTGCTTCATTCTCTTGGTACCCTTTGTTGAAGGATCAGTAATGCACTACTGGGAGCTAGTTGTAAGCCAATGGCAACAGGCATATATGTGCAGCCACAAACCAGCATATTTTTAACATACCTAGGTATTCTTTTTAACAAAAAATACAAAGAGAACAAAACAAATTAGACAAAAATTAAACTAGTACACAGAGCAAATGTCAAGTTAAAGACTACTACACAAACGTGTGCGTGCATTATGATTATGTGTTAAACATGGTGGAGTCATTATATTCACCTAGATTATGAGTTTTGAGCGCTATAGGGAAAGTAAAGAACGTCACAAAAGTTGGTTATTTAATTCCCTATAGCGCTGCTATTACAAGTTTAAAAAAAACTCGGCTTGTGCGGACAATATGGCTGCATTGAGCTCCATACTGCACACAAAAGCAGCTGTGTTTTGACGTGCTTGTGCACACTTTTCCCATAGACATCAATGGGGAGAGTTGGCAAAAAAAAAGTCTAATATCTGCGATTGCGGAAACAAAAGCTCCGTAACACAGCCCCATTGATGTCTACGAGGAAAAAGAAACTACAGTTTAAACCTAACACCCTAACATAAATCCCAAGTCTAAACACCCCTAATCTGCTGACCCTGACACCATCAACGCCTGCCTACAGTTATTTACCCCTAATCTGCCGCTCCTGATATCGCCGCCACTATACGAAAGTTATTAACCCCTATTCGGCCGCACCCCAACATTGCCGCAACTATTTTAAAGTTATTAACCCCTATTGCGCCACTCCCGATATCGCCGCCACCTAAATAAAGCTATTAACCCCTAATTCTCTGGCGTCACACATCACTACCACTAAATAAAACTATTAACCTATAAACCGCCAGCCCCCCACATCACAACAACCTAAATTAAACTATTAACCCCTAACCCTAATGTAACCCTAACCCTAATGTAACCCTAACACCCCCTAACTTTAACATAATTAAAATAGATCTAAATTAAACTAGCAATTATTAACTAATTAACTCCTAAACCACCAGCCTCCCACATCACAACAACCTAAATTAAACTATTATCCTCTAACCCTAACCCCCCTAACTTTAAAATAATTAAAATAGATCTAAATTAAATTTAGAATTATTAACTAAATAATACTTATACATACTTACCTGTGAAATAAAACCTAGCTTAGGTTTTATTTCTATTTCACAGGTAAGTTTGTATTTATTTTAACTAGGTAGTCTAGTTAGTAAATAATTATTAACTATTTACTAACTTCCTAGCTAAAATAAATACAAACTTACCTGTGAAATAAAACCTAAACCCCGAGTCTAAACACCCCTAATCTGCTGACCCTGACATCGCCGACACCTGCCTACAGTTATTAACCCCTAATCTGCTGCTCCTGATATCGCTGCCACTATACTAAAGTTATTAACCCCTATTCCGCCGCTCCTGATATCGTCGCCACCTAAATAAAGCTATTAAACCCTAATTATCTGGCCTCCCACATCACTACCACTAAATAAACCTATTAACCTCTAAACCGCCAGCCCCCACATCACAACAACCTAAATTAAACTATTAACCCCTAACCCTAACGTAACCCTAACCCTAATGTAACCCTAACTTTAACATAATTAAAATAGATCTAAATTAAACTTACAATCATTAACTAAATAAACCTATCAACCCCTAAACTGCCAGCCCCCCATCACAACAACCTAAATTAAACTATTAACCCCTAACCCTAAACCTAACCCTAACAACCCCTAACTTTAAAATAATTAAAATAGATTTAAATTAAATTTACAATTATTAACTAAATCATACCTACTTAAAACTGTTATGAGCTGCTTATTCTATTTTTTTTATTTTATATTTATAACCAAAATTTTCGTTTTCTTGTACTGAACGCTTCTCTGAAACTGCAGATATATTACTTCTGTAATTTCCAGCAATTCATTTATAACATAATAAGCTATGTATCTGCATTTTTCTAACAACTTGCTTCTAACCTAATAAGTTACACTGACATATGACTTTGTTTTGGCTTTTTATTTTGTTTTGTTTTCTAAATATCTTAAAATCAAGGCCTCTTTGTCTAGTATTATTTTTCCAACCCAATTAGCCTCTGGCCAAATTCCAAGAAAGCATATTTTACTAATTCTAACATAGAGAGTCTAACACTAATCAGGTGAGATTTATTGGCCAATTATTATCAACCAATTAGCTCTATGCTTTGTAAGGAACTGTAATAGTATAAAATGCATGTATATGAAAATGTGTTAGTCTTGCATTGCTGTGTTTTGTGCTGGGACACTGTTGCAACAGTGTAATAAAGATTACCTCTCCTGAGGTGAGCCCTTGTTTGATAAATATCTGATCTGAACCTCTTTATTACTGATCCTGAGACTAGCTCACTCACAACAGTAACTTGGCGACTCTGGTGGGACTTTGCTTCAGGTCGACCTTTCGTGCCTCTCTGGCTGGGAACCAACATCTGCGCGCACCCATCTGATTCAGGTCTATAGCTTACCTGTGGGAGGTTTTGTCTTGTTGGCCAGGGAGTTCCGGGGAGTGATAACGGAGTACGTCCTGAGGAAAAGAAAACAAACAATGCACACAATCTACCCCTTGGACCGGTCTGTGATTGCCTTTCTTCTTGTCTTTTGTGTTCATGTATGTATAATATATGTTGTGGGTCTTTTACACTGTTTTTATATACGGGATCACTATTAAATTCAGTGGGACACCTGTCTGGCAGTTAAACACCCTTAGGGTGCCAGCCCACTAGAAAATAAAGTTTCAGGTGACAGGGAATTTTACAGAGCCAGAAATAGTGATCCAAGACATATTGTGACTTGAGACTATAGTGCTAATCTCTCCCGCTAAGCAGGGACGTTGAGGAAGTGTCCATCCGGTAACTGCAGGGACTTGATTAGGAATTAAAGTGAGGTGTGGATTTCGATGGGTTGAAGTGCCCCTGTTTTTGGTCGAATTTTTGTAGACCGGGCACTTAGTTATCAAAATTTACATTTACTTTAAAGGGACATGAAACACAAATTTTTTCTATCATGATTCAGATAGAGAATACAATTTTAAACAACTTTCCAATTTACTTCTATTATTTAATTTGCTTCCTTCCCTTGTTATCCTTTGCTGAAAGGTTTATCTAGGCAAGCCCATGAGCAGCAGAGAACATAGGTCCTAGCTGTTGATTGGTGGCTGCATATATATCTCGATTGTGATGGGCTTACCCATGAGTTCAGTTAGAAACCATTAGTGCATTGCTGCTCCTTCAACAAATGATACCCAGAGAATGAAACAGATTAGATAATAGAAGTAAATTACAAAGTTGTTTAAAATTGTATTCTCTATCTGAATCATGAAAGAAAAAAAAATGGGTTTCATTTCCCTTTAAAGAAACAGGGATATAATAATTTAATCCCGGCTTTCTAAAGTAGACAAAGACTCTCCCCTTGTTAAAGTATATGCAAATTAGGGAAAACTCAGTACTGCTTGCATATAAAAAAAATAGACTTTATACTTTGAGCACAGAGCTCTGGGTCTCCTGTGTTTTCTGTGTCACTAAAAGATTCATGTATGTTAAAATTGCGTAAGAATAAATGATGGGAGTGAAATTTTTGAGGTATGTGAGATGATTTTTTTATACAATTGCTGCAAAATAAAGCTGGCCTTGATGTTTGATGCAGGCTAGAGCTGTGTGTGTGTATCAGGGATTCTTAGCTAAGAAATTTGATGCTGTAAGGATTTGCTTGTTATTGCTGTAACTTGGTTTTAAAGTCATATGTATGTTCTTAATTTTGTGTGCCAATAATAGCATTTTTTAGTTTTAAGTGATAGTTGTTTTATGCATGGGCTGATGAGAGATTTAATGTGTACCTGTTTGAGGCATATAAAATATATCATTTTTGCAAGTGAAGTAACTATGAACTTTGAAAGTGCAATGGTGTGTGTGATTTTTGGTCACGCTTTGGTCATGAGAGTTTTCTGGCATATGATTAATTGGTTGAGGAGTTTGTGGAAAAGATAAAATAAGGTAAAAAAACTTGTCTTGTTTGCCATTGGAATTCTGCTTCTTTGCTGTATTATGGACTGTGTGTCATTAAATATATATAAAGTATGTGGGTCTGTTTCTTTTGCAATACATATTTAAGTATATACAGTTTGTGATGTAGTGGGGAAGTGGAGTTTTGATGGTATAAGACAAGTGTCTTAAACATGGCTAGGTTAAATATATAATATACAGCCCTTATGTGGACAGTACACTGTAAAATTGTTTTTATATAAAATGTATTTTCAATGACTTGTTATACAAGCTTCATAGTATAAAATATATGAGAAATTGCATTTGCAAGTTTATTTTTATATATGAAGTAGCTGGTTTTGTGCTTTCACAGTTTATTGCAATGGTTGAATTTCAGATAATAAGCATATCTCATTGTGCTCCTTATATTTGTCTGTGAAACCGGAGCTCAGTGCATTGACAGAGCAATGAACAATTGTCATTTTATTACTTAAAGGACCAGTTCTCTCATGGGAAATGGGTTCATGAGCAGCAATAATACTGTATTAACAAGTAAAGGAGATGATAATACATAAAATGTAGTAGTTTGTAAAATAGATATTTTTTTACATTTTTTATCTTCTTCTTTGCAGTTCAGCTAAATGTCCCTGGAATGCCCTGATAAAGGGGCAGTGCTATAATGCTCTATTACCCCGTCCCATGGCCAATCAAAGTGCTTTAGTAAATGATATGCAAAAGACAGTAAACCTCCAATGTGCACACACAATCAGCAGCTAACAAAATAAATTAAAATATCACTTCCCACACTTTACATTTAACTTTCTCTCGAAGCATAATAATTGCATAAGACCTGGACATTTTTTTTTAGTTTGTTTTACAGTAGTTTGGTTACATAATCACCTTGTGCAGAAACCTTTCCTTGTATATATATAATATAAAACCTGCCGTTTAGATAGCAGACATTTAGGCAGTGTAAATCAATCCTCTCTGTAATGCAAACTAAACTGATGACAGCTGTCTGCAGTCTTTGTGCTGCGATCTGTGAGACTAGCAGTGGGGGAAAAGTTACATTTGCTTTTCAGCTGATTGAGACTTCATGCCGATGTGGATTTGACTTCTGAGTTGAACACATACAGGTCTGTGTAAAAGTGTGTTCTAAGACAGGAGTGGAATTGCATGTTGCAAACGTTTTTTGTTTTTTTTTTCTCTACAAATAAGTTGCAAACTGAGAGATATCACTGACCCGTATGTATTCAAGCTCTAAGAAAAAAAAAAAAAACTGCTCACTGCTCAACACAGAGTCAGGGGGTGGAGCATGTGCTATGCAGGGAAACCAGAGTGGCCACAGGAAAAAAATATATATATTTAAAGGAGTACTGGCAAACTAATATAAAATCTGAGATTTAAAAAAAAATATTTACAGAGAAAGAAAATGAGGTTTATTGTATTGTCAGCACTAGTATATTTAACTATGTCAGCAGTTTCAATTAAAAATGATTCCTAATTTGGGTAAACTGTCCCTTTAACTATCCTGCACCCCTGTGAGTGTGGTTTCTTATGCTGGCTTGTTTACTTAGGCTGATTGATAGCTGAGACTCTAGTATAAAACTTTTACTATAGGTGTGTATACCACCGGCTAAATCAGCTATTTCAAATGCCAAAATAGAGGAATGGAGCTTGTACAGGGACATTCTTTACACATGTATGTGCCACATGCAGTACACCTCTTACTCAATCAGAAAAATACACATTTCTCAAACCAACATCTCACTAGGTATGAGACATTGCTCCTTGTACCTTCTAATATCACTATCCTCCGCTGTACCTCTCTCAACCCAGCAACTTTGTTACCTCTGCTCGATGATGGTACCCCACACCATGCCTGTTTATCTGTATCTCTCTTTTCATCCAAACCAAGGGATGAACTCTCTGATGTACCTCTACCTGGCCTGGATTGGACACTGTTCTGTGATGGAAGTTCAAGGATGGTGAACGGTTCTCGTCAATCCGGCTATGCTGTAGCTATGACAGATACTGTTATAGAGGCCGAGCTCCTCCCATCTCACTACAGTGCCCAAGTGGCTGAGCTACAAGGACTCACATGTGCTTGTCAACTCTCAAAGGACAGGCCAGAAAACATTTATACTGATAGTAAATATGCTTTACAAATTGTACACGACACTGGTCAATTATGGAAATTAAGGGGTTTTCTAACTTCTGCTGGTACCCAAATTGCCAATGCACCACAAGTTTCTGCACTCCTTGACTCAATCCATTTACCCATTTCCATCACTGTCATGCATTGCAAATCACACACCCACTCACAGGACCCCATTTCACGTTGTAATAGTTATGCTGATCGAATTGCTTAGCATGCAGCTTCTCTGACACTTATCCTTCTCTCAGTCACCCCCACTCACAAATCTCACCCTCTTGACACTACATTGTCTTCTCTTTACACTTCTCTTCCTGAACAAAATGTTCACCTCTGTACTAGTCTTGGTCTTACCTGTGACTCTTTTGGTATCTGGTCCACTCCAGATGGATGCCCTGCTCTACCTCAACCACACCTCTCTCTTATGCTATCCTTTCTGCATAACCAAACACACTGAGGTACCACACGACTTGCTGAAACCCTTGACAGTCACTGGTTTGCCCCCCGGTATCCACCAAGCTGCAAAACAAGTTGTATTGAATTGTGTGATTTGTGCTTAATTCAATCCAAGGGAGGAACCTAAAGGCCCACCAGGTGGACGCCCATGGGCATTTCAATCTTTTGAACGTTTACAAATTGACTTTTCTGACATGCCTCCCTGTAGGGGTTTCAAAAATTTACTTGTGACCAACATTTACTAGTGGACCAACTTACTTGATGGGTTGAGGCCTTTCCTACTGTGAAAGTCCAAGAAGTTGAATGTTAAAAGAACTCATACACAGGTTCGGCCTCCCCAGAGTAATTGAATCTAACAGAGGATCACATTTCACAAGTAATATTACTTAGCAACTGACAATAGCCTTAGGCTTTACTTGGCATCTCCATACCCCTTCAGAAAGCTCAGGCCAAGTGGAAAGAAAGAACCAGACCCTAAAACAGACTATTACTAAAATTTGTTCTCAAGCAAGCCTTAAATGGGTAGATGTTTTGCCCCTAGCACTGTTTGGGACTCGCACAAACTATAGGGTGACCCTCAAGCTCTCACCATATGAACTGTTGTTTGGTAGGCCACCTTCTTTGTATAGTGCCAACACCTTACACCTACCTGACCTTGTGGTGGGTGATGTACAACTCACTGCCTATCTTTTGCAACTGCAAAAGCAATTACATTCTCTCCACAGACACTCCTCTCTCTCTCTCTCAGCCTTTGCCATTGGATGTGACTGCACACCCCTTCCAGTCAGGTGACTCCATTTTAGTCAAGAGCTATCAAAAGAAGCCACTGCAGCCTCTCTGGAAAGGTCCTTACTGGTTTTGCTGACTACTCCAACAACTATCAAAGTTGCAGAGGTTGACTCTTGGATCCACTACTCCAGGTGTAAAAGATAAAGCCCAGACAAAGAAGCAGCCTGCAACAGACCAAAGAAAGAAGAAGCTGGGGCAACCAAGGCCTCTGAAGAAGGAGTAACCAAGACCCCTGACAACGAATGATTAATTGAGACCCTTCCTGGTTTGAAACTCCAACTAACCAGAAATAGTAAAATCTCACTAACTGAATGAGTGAAACTGAAAGATTTGTCTTCCTTACTCTTATTTTCATTGTCTCACTCCTCTGTCGATATCTTGAGTAACATTCCTCAATATGTCTCCTTTGTTTTGTGTCACACTTTTGACTTTCTCTTACTCTATTTCCCAATATGTGTCTCCTGGTCAGTGTGTTTGTTCTAACCCCTTTACTAAATAATCTTGTTCTGGTAACCCTGTATCTGTGGCAGTTTTCCCTCCCACTACTAGCTGCCCCAACAAGTAATTATACTCAAAGTGTGCAATAAAAGTCCTAAGGGTTTTGTTATCTAGTCTATTTACATAGCCCCCACTACTGAATGTGGTTTGAAAATTATGGAGTGGGTAGCTGAGAAACGAAAGTCACCCCTCCTTGCTTGGTGTTCCAATATAACTACCATTGCCACAACCCATACTTACCCCCATTATTCTTTTCCCCGTAATGTCCAATTGTCCTCAGAGAACGGTCCCTTAGGTGAATTGGGACTAAACTGACATGTTGTCCTACTCCAAACTATAGCCAATCACACAGAGAGCAACTGCTATATTTGTGCTCACATTCCTACTCATTATAAGGGGGTATTCCTCTCATGGATATTAATGTTGATTTGTTTACATTTTATTTGTCTACTTTTATTCCTCCAGGTACACCATTGTTCAACCTATCAGGCAATTTTATCTCCTTGGGAGGCACCCCATATGGTACTATCTCCCTATGTGAGTATGTAATCTCCAGTAATGGTACTCAATTCCAGTTGGTAAATTCCTCTGGAATGATCCTAACTGTGAATCATAATCTCACTGCACTTTTTTTGTTTCCTCCAGGGCCCCAATTGTACTTTTGTTTCCCCATCCCTTGTGCAATCTTTCCTTAACAGACCACCCCCTGTGTTGTATTTGATATGTGGACAGACAGCGGTGTCAGTCCTCCCTGGTAACTATACAGCCATCTGCTTCCTGGGTGTGGTAACCCCAGCTGTACGTGTTGTTCCCATGCTGCCTTTGTACCCAATTCACAATAAAATGAATCTGGACATTGCTGGAGATTCAACTAGTCGAGCTACCCTCCCGGCCGTTGGTGTCTACCTGAATCATCAGGACATCATCATGTTGTCTGTGATTCTACAGACTTTCATGAATGAGAGTGCAGGAGTTGTTCAGAGTGTGCCCCAAGAGTTGAAACAGCTTAGACAACTAGCATTGCAGAATAGGATGGCCGTTGATACCTCCTGGCTTCACAAGGGGGGGGGGTGTAGTCTTGTGAGTAAAGAATGTTGTACCTATGTTATTAATCAATCACTTAATTTGAGTCACCATCTCACAGTTATTAGGTCCCTTTCCCAGGATGTCCAAGATGTGATTGACAAATTTGGCATTGGAGGTATTTTTGACCATCTCTTTGATTGGCTACCTAATTTGGGATAGTTACGCTCCCTTTTTCTGTATGGCATTGTTATTATAGTATGCCTTATGCTAATGTGTTGCTGTATACAATGTGTACCTGGTTTAATTTCTACATGCAAGAGTGTTTTCTCTGTGTCTCATTCTTCCCCAAAATACTTGTTTCCCTCTATCTGTTTTGCATCTCCCCACCATGTTGAGTTCTCTCTTGACCCTGATTTCTTCTGAGTTCACCTACTTCTCTCCTGCTCTATGTCTCTTCTGACCTCTTGATCTTACAATGTTATTGCAAAACCCCCAACTGTGCCCTAAATCTCCCTGTCTTATCCCTATGCAGGATGCACTACGTCCCTAGGATTGTCTAGAATTTTCCTACATTGGGAAACTGGCCACGGACAGACCATGGACCATCATCTACCTTTATGGCCACCCCGGTCATAGCCTGTATACCCATACCCCACTCCCTTTTCCCTCCCTGGTGGTTTCTATCTCTCCTGTCTTTCTGTGCTGTTTTAATTTTGCTTTCATATTGCATTACCTTATACTTACACTCTCTATATTTCCTTCACAGGTGCAGAATTCCTTCACCTCCCAAACATGCCATGATACTGCCTGACAACCCACTATTCATCATCAACTCTGAAAGAATGATGGGGATTGTTAATTATTGCTAATGAATCTGGGAGGGGATGTTTCTGCACTATGTCATGTCTCACCGCACATGTGTATATATATATAGGAATGTATAGGAAGTTGTCTACTCCAACTGACAGCGCTTAGCGTCCGGGAATAGCGGAATCGTCTACTACCTTACAACTTCACTTCTACCTTGTTTTTGCTTACCCATGTACTAATAGCATTGTGGTGGTCAAACTGCCATGAGTCGCATTGAGTTTTTGTGATCGCAGCACTTTGACATTTGCGATCAAAGGGGGAAATGTTATGAGCTGCTTATTCTATTTTCTTTATTTTATATGTCTAACCAAACTTTTCCTTTTCTTTTACTGAACTCTTCTCTGAAAGTGCAGATATATTACTTCTGTATTTTCCAGCAATTCACTTATAACCTAATAAGCTACGTATCTTTATTTTTCTAACAACTTGCTTCTAACCTAATAAGTTACATCAACATATAACTTTGTTCTCTGCTTTGTAAGGAACTGTAATAGTATAAAATGCATGTATATGAAAATGTGTTAATCTTGCGTTGCTGTGTTTTGTGCTGGGACACTGTTGCAACAGTGTAATAAAGATTACCTCTGCTGAGGTGACCCTTGTTTGATAAATATCTGGTCTGAACCTCTTTATTACTGCACCTGAGATGAGCTCACTCACGACAAACTAAATACTTACCTGTGAAATAAAACTTAAGCTAGCTACAATATAACTAACAGTTATATTGTAGCTAGCTTAGGTTATATTTTTATTTCACAGGTAAGTATGTATTTATTTTAACAAGGTAGACTAGTTAGTAAATATGTATTAACTATTTATTGACTACCTAGTTAAAATAAATACAAACTTACCTGTGAAATAAAACCTAACCTGCCTTACACTAAAACCTTACATTACAAAAAATAAAAAATCCTACCATTACAAAAAATAAAAAAACTACCATTACAAAAAAAAACATTGAAATTATCCAAAAACTAAATAAAGATTATTACTAGTCTAATACCCTTAAAAAACACCCCAAAATAGAAAAGCCTAATCTAGAATAAACTACCAAGGAGGACCCTTAAAAGGGCCTTTTGTAGGACATTGCCTTGAGATAAACAACTCTTTTGCTCCAAAAAAATACAAACACCCCCTAACACTATACAAACCCCCATCCCCCAAACTACCAAGGGCCCTTAAAATGGCATTTTGGGGGGCCCTTAAAAGAGCCTTTTGTAGGGCATTGCCCTAAGTTAAACATCTCTTTTGCTACAAAAAATAAAACACCCCCTAAAAATATACATTACACAAAATAAAAAACGAAATCATTGAAAATAAAAAAGAATTACACCTAATCGAACAGCCCTATCAAAATAAAAAAGCCCACCCAAAATAAAAAAACCTAGCCTACAATAAACTACCAATGGCCCTTTAAAGGGCCTTTTGTGGGGAATTGCTCCAAAGATATCAGCTCTTTTACCTGTAAAAAAACACAAAGACCCCCCCAACAGTTAAACCCACCACCTAACCAACACCCCCAAATAAAAAAACTAAAATAACCTAAGATAACCATTTAGCTCTTTTACATTGCCCACACCCTAATCTAAAAAAAAACCCACCCTAAAAACCCTTATAAAAACTAACACTAACTCCCGACAATCCACTTACAATTGTTGAAGTCCCGCTTGAAGGATCCATCCAGCCGGCGAAGTCATCATCTATGCGGCAAGAAGTCTTCATACAGATGGCCTCTTCTATCTTCATCCAGCCGGCGAAATCCTCATCCATGCGGCAAGAAGTTTTCATCCAGGCGGCCTCTTCAATCTTCATCCAGCCGGCATGGAGCGGGTCTATCCTAGACATGCGGCGGGGAGCATCCTCTTCATATGGTTGCCGCCGTACACTGATTCTTCAATGCAAGATGGCGTCCCTTGCATTCCTATTGGCTGAAAGATTTCAATCATCCAATAGGAATTAGAGCTGCTTAAATCCTATCGGCTGTTCCAATCAGCCAATAGGATTGAGCTCTCATCCTATTGGCGGTTCCAATCAGTCAATAGGATTGAGCTCTAATTCTAATCGTAATTTAGTGAGGTTTTTTTTCTGTAATTTAGTTATTTATTTTTTGTAATTAGATACTTTATTTCATTTTTAGAGTAGTTTTAGGATTTTTTTAATGTGTAGTTTAGTTTTATTTAATTGGCAGTTAGTTTAATTTAAGTTTAATAATTATAAAAGTTTAAATGTTAGTTTAAAATTATTTTTTTTACATTTGACAGGTAAGTTTTAATTTAATTTAAGATAGGGAAATTGTAATTTTAATATAAAGTTAGGGGGTCATTAGGTTTAGGGGCTAATAGTTTATTTTGGTTTATTTCTTTGTGGGGGCTTTCGGGGAGCGGGCGGAATAGGGGTTAATACATTTTATTAGTGGCGGTGATGTCGGGAGCGGCAGATTAGGGGTTAATGAGTTTATTATATTGTTTGCGATGCGGGAGGGCCTCGGTTTAGGGGTTTTTATGTAATTTTTGGGTGTTAATGTACTTTTTAACACTTTAGTTCTGAGTTTTATGCTACAGCTTTGTAGTGTAAAACTCATAACTGCTGACTTAAGATGGTGTTACAGATCACTTTTTAGCCTCACTGCAAAACTCGTAATACCAGCGCTATGGGAATCCCATGAAAAAACGTCATTTTTACGAGTGCGGTACTGACGCTGCGTTACAGGCTAAAAGGTGTGCGGTATCGCTATACTGACAAGACTTGTAATGGCTGCAGTGCTGTTTTAAAGCTGAAAATGTCATATTTTCAGTGTTACGAGCCGCAACGCAAAACTCGTAATCTAGGTGTTAGTTTGCAAACAACTGTCTAGACAGCAACTATGTGTGCAATACTTTAGAATACTTTGATTACATTGCAGATGCGAATATTACAACATTGACATCAATAACTAGAAGAAATAGCTTCATACACACATGAAAATAATAAATATTTATAGAGATTTCTTTTGAGCGTGTGAACAATTATCTAAAAATATTCACATTGCGTACAAACAAATATGTTTATAACATGCTAATCTTGAATGGAGTTTTTACTCTTACATTTGCTATATAGCACAAAGAAGTGACCTCTATATAAATACATAGTCCACTACTTGAGACGGATGTGTTCTAAGGGACAATGTACTAGAATAATTGCACACATCCTACTATAATTTTTTATTTAGCACTATTACAATGAATTAGATTATTTTAAATATTTAAATACAATCTTACGGTTAGATTATGAGTTGTGCATTAAGATAAAAAGCAGCGTTAACAGGTCCTAACGCTGATTTTTTACGCCCGCTGCTGTTACGAGTCTTGCAGGTTTAGGGACACCGCACACTTCTTTGGCCTTACCGCAAAATGACTTACGTAAACTTACATTACAGCTAGCTTAGGGTTTATTTTTATTTTACAGGAAAGTTTGTATTTATTTTAACTAGGTACAATAGTTATTAAATAGGTATTAACTATTTAATAACTACCTAGTTAAAATAAATACAAATTGACCTGTAAAATAAAACCTAACCTAAGTTACACTAACACCTAACACTACACTACAACTAAATAAATTAGCTAAATTAAAACAATTAAACAAATTAAATTAAATTAGCTAAATTTACAGGTAAAAGAGCTGATTACTTTGCGTCAATGCCCCGCAAAAGGCCCTTTTAAGGGCTATTGATAGTTTAGTTTAGGCTAGTTTTTTTTTTATTATTATTATTTTGATAGGGCTATTAGATTATGTGTAATTATGTGTAATTAGTTTAAATATCTTGTAATTTGTTTATTATTTTCTGTTTAGTGTTTGTTTTTTTGTACTTAAATTGTATGTAATTTATTTAATTGTATTTAATTTAGGTAAGTTATTTAATTGTAGTGTAGTGTTAGGTGTTAGTGTAACATAGGTTAGGTTTTATTTTACATGTACTTTTGTATTTATTTTAGCTAGGTAGTTATTAAATAGTTAATAACTATTTAATAACTATTCTACCTAGTTAAAATAAATACAAACTTGCCTGTAAAATAAAAATAAAACCTAAGATAGCTAAAATGTAACTATTAGTTATATTGTAGCTATCTTAGGGTTTATTTTACAGGTAAGTATTTAGTTTTAAATAGGAATAATTTAGGTAATAATATTAATTTTTATTTAAATGTATTGTAATTATATTTAAGTTAGGGGTGTTAGGGTTAGACTTAGGTTTAGGGGTTAATACATCTAGTATAGTGGCAGCGACGTTGGGGGCGGCAGATTAGGGGTTAATAAATATAGGTAGGGGGCGTCGATGTTAGGGACGGCAGATTAGGGGTTAATAATATTTAAACAATGATTGCAAGACGGGAGTGCGGCGGTTTAGGGCTTAATATGTTTATTATAGTGGCGGTGACGGGACAGCAGATTAGGGGTTAATAAGTGTAGTTAGGTTGCGGTGACATTGGGGGATGGAGATTAGGGGTTAATAAATATAATGTAGGTGTCGGCGATGTCCAGAGCGGTAGATTAGGGGTTAATAAATATAACATAGGTGGCGACGATGTTGGGGGCGGCAGATTAGGGGCTAATAAGTGTAAGATTAGGGGTGTTGGACTTGGGGTTCATGTTAGCATGTTAGGTGTAAACATAACTTTTATTTCCCCATAGGAATCAATGGGGCTGCGTTACTGAGTTTTACGCTGCTTTTTGGCAGGTGTTAGACATTTTCTCAGCCTGCTCTCCCCATTGATTCCTATGGGGAAATTGTGCACAAGCACATACGACCAGCTCACCGCTGACTTAAGCAGCGCTGGTATTGGAGTGCGGTAAGCAGCTCAATTTTGCTCTACGCTCACTTCTTGCCTTTTAACGCCGGGATTGTAAAAACCCGTAATACCAGTGCTGCAGGTAAGTGAGCGGTGAGAGAAAACTGCTCGTTAGCAGCGCATAGCTTCTAACACAAGCAAGCAAGATATAGCTAAATATTTGTATTTTATTAAAAAATAGATACACACTGCAGCTGCTTTAAAACAAACTGCAAACTACATTTTACCTTAAGTTGTTGTCATTAAAAATGTCCCTACTATAAACATAAACAAATAAAGACACATATTTATTATCATTTGGAATATTTATTTAAATATTTGTAGCACTGGCAAATTTTAAGTGATACACAAGAAAATAAGGTTACATAACAGTGTTCAGTTAGGAGTCCAACGGGAGTGTTGTCAGTTTCACCACTACTAAAACCAAGGCACAAATGTTGTTTCCATTCAGTTCTGCAATATGCCATACTTCCTCCATTAGGCCTTACAGATAACAACTAGGCCTCTTCTAGAATCATTGGAAGGGCATTTCAAGACAGTCCCAATAACGCTAGTGATCATGATTTAATTAAGCGTATTTTTTACTTTGATTTTTAATGTGTTTGATAATCGTCTGTAGTTCTTATTTTGAGGTTTTATAATCCATAACTGACATTTGTATGAAGTCTTTTGTTTTCTTCACTAATAAAGTAATATAGTCACTCTATAGGTATCTGACTGTCAGGGTGCTAGGAATCAGACTGAGACGAGAAGTGCAAAAATAATCACACCTTTATTAAAAGCAAAAAATAATAAAAAGTCCACAAGTCAAATAACAAGCCAGGAGTGAAAACCAGAGCTGGTAGTCAGACGAGCCGAGTCAGGAGCCAAAGCGAATAGTCAGACAAGCCGGAATCAGGAACAAGTAAAACAGCAGAGTCAGGAACAAGCCAGGGATCAGGAACCAGTGAGAACGTCAGGCAGCCAGGTAATACACATGAACTCTCACAAACAGGTCTGAGACAACGCAAAGGCAAATCATACTGAACAGAGGCCCTTTAAATAATAAGTGATGACATCACAATTCTGAGACTGCATCCTGTCTCACATGGATAATGAACAGCAGCCTGGCCATAAAAGTAAGTACAGGAAATGAGCAGCATCCCCCACAATGCACCATAGTCAGGAAGAGAGGTGAGTAAAATGGCTGTCAGCAGCACATGGCAAACACAACAGGGAAAAAACCCTGACACTGACATATGCATAATGTAACAAAATTCATTTGCAATTCTAACTGCACCACACTTTTAAACCAATTGCAATTTTTTTAACAAAAGACGTCAACTATAATTCAGTGTAAATTTTATTTTCACGAAAAATACAATTATCATCCCTGTTAGCAGCCAATTATAATTAATAACACATTTTACTAATTGCATGACAAAAAATATATAAATTGTACCACTTCCTTAAATCCCATAGTGTTAAAAAATATTGCCATGGTGGTATCACGCTTTACCCTGAAAAAAAATAAAGTGCTTGTGGCCACCTTAGAGCCACAATATACATACCTAATGGGATCCTGAGGAGGGAGAAGAACCCTTGTGAAAGGGATGTCATGTAGGGTGAAATTGTAGATTTTTGGCTACAAAGAATAATAAATCTGTTCCAAATGTCGGAAAAGGATTTCCGACATCAAAACGAAGGTTTTAAGGAAGAAAAAACAATTATGCAAATTAAAAAAAAACTAAAAGCTAAGAACATGTAAAATGAAAAAATGAACAACCAAAATATTAACAGTATGAAAAAGATTTCCTGAACATTTGAAAATCCAGTTTCCTGCATATAGCAACAGATTAATATTTGTTCTGAGGACCCATCACATTCCTTTTATGTGGGTTTTGTGTTCCCCTCCCATCCCTCAAAAATGTAATTCGCATTGTCAAATTACGTACAAATTATGTACAATCGTTTGGCTACAAAAAATAAATGTTTAACTTCCATTTCAAGACTCATTTGTGCCAGAATTGCCAGATTTCACTCTACTGGTATCTGATTCATTTGGAACTTAATATTTAATTAACTATTTGCAATGTAACATGTCAGACATTAACAAATAAAATATCAATGTTTTCACAGATATCTATACTATAATCGCGCTTGTAACACGTCCGTCATTGTCTCCAGTTGCGCACGCATCCTCAAACGAATGTTGGCAGTGCGAGGCAGCCAAAAGAATGATGACTGCGTGCGCAGCTAAAATAATTCACCTGAATACAGCAAAGCTTCATCCAGATGGATTCCGAAAATGGCAGGGTGGTGAAAGAATCCACTGCAGGTTCTTTCACCACCCTGCCATTTTTGGAATCCACCGGGATGCAGCGAAGGCAAACGGAGCATTACAAAAAAAAAAAAACCTAGCCTCAAGCAATTAGTGCCAGCAATAAGTGTTAAAAAAACCCTAACTACCCGCAATAAGTATTAAAAAAAAAACGCCCGCAATAAGTATTAAAAAAAAACCTAACCACCCAAAATAAGCATTAAAAAACAACCTAACTGCCCCCAATAAGTATTTAAAAAAAAAAAACAACAACCAACTACCTAATAAAATTATTAACCTCTAAATCCGCCAACCCCAACATCGCAAACTACCTAATTCATCTATTAACCCCTAAACTGCCATTAACCCAAATTGCTAATTAACCTAAAACATCTATTAACCCCTAAACCGCCATTAATCCACATCGCAATTAACATAATAAATCTATTAACCCTTAAATCGACAAACCCCACAACGCAAATAACTAATCACTTAGCCACCTAACCTAACACCCTCTAAATTAACCCCATAACATAAATTAAAATATTCCTAAATTAAATAAAAATAAAAGATCTAACATTACTTTAAAAATAAAGAAAACTAAGTTTAAACTAATCTAAAATTATAAAAAATAAAAAAGTCTAACATTACACAAAAAAATAAACCACATTATGCAAAATAAAAAAATTAAACCTAATCCATATTAAATTATAAAGCCCCCAAAAATTAAAACACCCCCTAATCTAAGAATAAATTACCAATACCTTAAACTAACACTAAAAAACCTAAACTACCCATTGCCCCTAAAGTTGCATTTGTATGGGCATTGCCCTTAAAAGGGCATTCAGCTCTTTTACTGCCCTTAAAAGGGCATTCAGCTCTTTTAAAATTGCCCAAATTGTCTGCCGGAGAAGGTTTTCTTCCAGGCAGGTCCATCATCTTCTATCTTCATCCACAGCAAAGGCAGAGCAGAGGTGTGGAGAGGTATTTCCAGATGTGGCGATCCATGGCGCTGATCCTCGGTGGCAGTGCTCCTCAACGGTGTGGAGGCTCCTCTTCATGCGATCATCCGCAGCACACTGAAGATTGAATGCAAGGTACCCCATATTTATTGGGGTATCTTGTATTTCTATTGGTTGATATTTTAAAATCAGCCAATAGGATGAGAGCTAATGAAATCTTACTGGCTGATTTGAACAGCCAATAGGATTTCAGCAGCTCTAATCCTATTGTCTGATTTCAAAATTTCAGCCAATAGGTAAGCAAAGCACCCCAAATTGATTGCGGTACCTTGCATTAAATCTTGAGTCTACGACGGACATCAGATGAAGTTGAGCCTCCATGCCGCAGAGGAACGCCTCCGCTGCTGATGACCACCGCCGAGGACTGCCATTGTTGAGGACCGCCGCTGAGGACACAGCTCCACACCTCTGCTTTGCGCCGCCTTCACTCTGGATGAAGATAGATGATGGATCCGTCTGGAAGAAGACCTTCTCCGCCAGACTTCAGGAACAGTGAGTACCTATTTGGGGCTTAGGTTTAGGCTTTTTTATTCTAATTTTTGGGTGTGTTTCTTTTTAGATTAGAGTTTTTTTGGGCTTGAAAAAGAGCTGATTGCCCTTTTAAGGGCAGTAAAAGAGCTGAATGCCCTTTTAAGGGCAATGCCCATACAAATGCCCCTTTAGGGGCAATGGGTAGTTTAGTTTTTTTTAGTGTTAGTTTTTTTATTTTGGGGGGTTTGGTGGGTGGGGGGGGTTACTGTTAGGGGGGATTTAGTAATTTTTAGGGGTAAAAGAGCTGTTTAACTTAGGGCAATGCCCTACAAAAGGCCCTTTTAAGGGCTATTAGTAGTTTAGTATTAGATTAGGTGTTGTTTTTATTTTGGGGGGATTTTTTTATTTTTATAGGGATATTAGTTTAGGTTTAAAAAAATTATTTTAGATTCCTTTGTTTATTTTTTTCTGTAATTTTAGTTTTTTTTTTGTAACTTTAGCTTGGGGTGTTGTAGTTTTTAAACATAGACTGCCCTCTGGGCAGGCTTATCGCCTAGTAGATATATTTATATTTTATTTGTGAATGTGGATTTTTGGTAATTAACATTGTTTAAAAAAATTATATTTACATAGATAAAAAAATTTCTGAGCAGAAAGAAAAAATAAAGGATGAAGGTATGCAAAATATTAACTATTAACAACTATATCCTGCTACCAATAAACAACTATTATCTATTTACAAATCTAACCTAATAACTATGAACTATTTCTTATTAACTATGAACTACTTACTATTAACTATTTACTAATATCTAGGAACTACTACCTACTCTATACTACCTATATCCTTCTAATAACACATAATTTAAGGTACTTTTTCCATTACTGGACTGCCACTGTCAACAAATTGCACTATAGGTTTTTTTTCTCTGTTTTTGCAAAATACTGTAGAAGCTCCACTCTCTGGGGGATTCAAGGGGGGCAAAGCAGCAATCCACAAGTTTCACTTGAGGTGGATGCCAGAGGGTTGGTGCAGAGCAATAACAATAAAATTGTTAACCTCTAAATCCGCCAACCCCAACATCGCAAACTACCTAATACATCTATTAACCCCTAAACCGCCATTAATCCACATCGCAATTAACATAATAAATCTATTAACCCCTAAACCGCCAAACCCCACAACGCAAATAACTAATAACTTAGCCCCCTAACCTAACATCCTCTAAATTAACATGAAACAACACACCGGTGGCACTAAAAAAATGGCAACAGTGCCTTTATTACAGAGCAACGTTTCGGGGCTCCTGCCCCTTTATCAAGCTAACATATATGAAGAAAAAACACACATTTATGTACATAGGAGACCAATCACAAATTCAAAGGGAGGGGTCACACACCTGTTAAGGTCTCACCTGACCTAACAAATAAGTGAGTAATTCTCACATAGTCAAATTTTAACCCCTTCAGAACCTCATGTGAAAAAAGACTACATTTAAAAACAGATGCAGCAATTTGCTATATAAACTGTGCTATATGGCTAATTATTTGGCTACATGTAATATATCCATAGTGTATTATTCGACTAGAACAGAAACAAAATGGACAAGGGCCTTAAATAAAAGGAAGTAAATCAAATTCCCTGTTTAATCCCTTAGGGTGCAAAGTATCTAACTTCCAGATCCATCTGGCCTCACTATATAGGAGGTCCTTAATCCTATCTCCCACTCTGATCTGTGTAGGGGCCTGGTCTATTACCATGTATCTGAGCTGATTGATTTGGTGGCCTTTCTCAATAAAATGTAGCAGTTTTCTCATTTCTAATCGTGGATTTATGTTAAAATAATCCTAAATTAAATAAAAATAAAAAACCTAACATTACTTTAAAAATAAAGAAAAATAAGTTTAAACTAATCTAAAATTATAGAAAATAAAAAAAGTCTAACATTACAGAAAATAAAAGTCTAACATTACACAAAATAATAAACTACATTATACACAATAAAAAAATTAAACCTAATCCCTATTAAATTATAAAGCCCCCCAAAATAAAAACACCCCCTAATCTAAGAATAAATTACCAATAGCCCTTAAAAGGGCATTTTGTAGGGCATTGCCCTAAAGAAATCAGCTCTTTTAGATTAAAAATAAACCAAGTCCCCCCTAACAGTAAAACCCCCCACCCACCAAACTCCCCAAAATAAAAAAATTAACACTAAAAAAAAACTAAACTACCCATTACCCCTAAAGTTGCATTTGTATGGGCATTGCCCTTAAAAGGATATTCAGCTCTTTTACTGCCCTTAAAAGGGCATTCAGCTCTTTTACAATTGCCCAAATTGTCTGGCGGAAAAGATTTTCTTCCAGACAGGTCCATCATCTTCTATCTTCATCCACAGCAAAGGCGGAGTGGAGGTGTAGAGCGGTCTTTCCAGATGTGGCGATCCATGGCGCCGGTCCTCCTTGGTAGCGGTGCTCCTTGACGGTGTGGAGGCTCCTCTTCCTGCGATCATCCGCAGCACACTGAAGATTGAATGCAAGGTACCCCATATTTATTGGGGTATCTTGTATTCCTATTGATTGATATTTTAAAATCAGTCAATAGGATGAAAGCTAATGAAATCTTATTGGCTAATTTGAACAGCCAATAGGATTTCAGTAGCTCTAATTCTATTGGCTGATTTCAAAATTTCAGCCAATAAGAATGCAAAACACCCCAAATTGATTGCGGTACCTTGCATTCAATCTTCATTCTACGATGGACATCAGATGCCACCGAGGAACGCCTCCACAGCTGATTATTGCCACTGAGGACACAGCTCCGCATCTCTGCTTTGCACGCCTTCACTCTGGATGAAGATAGAAGATGATTGATCCATCTCGAAGAAGACCTTCTCCACCAGACTTCAGGAACAGTGAGTACCTGTTTGGGGCTTAGGTTTAGGCTTTTTTATTTTAATATTTAGGGTGTGATTTTTTTAGATTAAGGTTTTTTTAGGCTTGAAAAAGAGCTGATTGCCCTTTTAAGGGCAGTAAAAGTGCCGAATGCCCTTTAAAGGGCAATGCCCATACAAATGCCCCTTTATGGGCAATGGGTAGTTTAGTTTTTTTTTTAGTGTTAGTTTTTTTTATTTTGGGGGTTTGGTGGGTGGGGTTTTTTTTCTGTTAGGGGGGATTTAGTATTTTTTAGGGGTAAAAGAGCTGTTTAACTTTTAAGGGCTATTGGTAGTTTGGTATAACAAAAGCCATGGAGAGATGGGTCCATGGTTGTTTGGGTATAGGCAATGGTTGCATTACACCAGGTGGCAGAGACTGAGGAGTTTTGTTAGAATCACAGTTACACAAGCTTTCACATAATCTCTAGTTTAGTTTTTTTATAGATGACCACTAGACATGTTGGTGAAGTAATTTGTTAGTCTGGTCCATGCCTGGGTGACCTGATATTTTGCTATCATGAGCCCAAGCCAAAAGTGCTGTACATAACTCAGGAGGACCGAAAGGGTGTTATTCAATTTCCTTAAAAAGTAGGTAGTTAGCTGGGAGAGGAAGCAGGTAGAAGGTAAAAATGGTTTGTTGTCTGGCAAAACTGACGGTAAAGAGCATTGGCTTTCTTGTTTTTATATAGGAATATAGGAGAGTACACAATTGAAGTGGGAGAAAAAGATGGCCCACTGAGCTTGTCTGGCATTTAACCACTGTGCAGATTCCAAATAGGTTACGTTATTGTGATTGGTAAGGTTGAGTATAGGTATTTACGTACCCTCCAACCAGTGTCTCCACATTGTAAGGGCTAATTTTATAGCTAGAAGTTCCTTATTTCCCACGTCATAATTAACCTCAGGTGCAGAAAGCATTTCTAAAAGTAACCCAGTGGATGGAACTTAGAAGAAGCAGGATCTCTTTGTAAAAGTACTGCTCCTGACCCATGGTCAGACGCATCAAACTTGAGAACGAGCTGCAACTCAGGATTTGGGTGTTTTAGCACAGGTGCAGAGCAGAAGGCAACTTTTTGGTTTAGGCCAATTTAATACAGTCTCCAATTTGGAGAGGTCCATGGCAAAGTCATCTTTGGAGATGATATATTCAAGAAACTGTTTGTGTTCTTTTTTGAATTCCCACTTGTCTAATTTTGCATATAATGAATTCTCCCATAATCGACAAATAACTTAATCAACATGTCTTCGATGCTCAGTAATTTAGAGAAAAATATAAATATTGTCCAGTTAAACAAAAACTTTTCTATATAGTAAGTCCCAGAAAATGATGATAACAAGGGCTTGAAAGACTGGGGCATTGCAAAGCCCAAAGGGCATCACTAAGTAGGCATAATGACCAGCCCTTGTTTTTAAAGTAGTCTTCCATTCATCGCCCTTGTGTATTCAGACTAAGTTTTAGGTCCAACGTGAACATAGTTTGATAAAATAGTGAGCTACTTGAAGACAATCAAACAGCTCTGGTAACAAGGGTAGGGGTATCGGTTATTAATCATGAATTGATTCAAAGCTCAGTAGTCAATACATGGACATAGCCTCCATCATTCTTGCTCACGAAAAAGAAAACTGCCCCAACAGGAGAAGAATAAGGATGGTTAAATCTCTTAGCAATATTTCTTGCATATAGTCTTTCATAACCTTGGATTCTTGTTTTGAAAGAGGGTATATTCACCTTTTAGGTATGGGGCCCCAGGATACAAGTCTATTTTGCAATCATACGAGCAATAAGGAGTTATGATATCCATGCCTCTTTTCTCAAAAACATAGGTATAGGCAGAATAGGCTTTTGGTACAATGGAAGATACGTCAACTGTGGCCTTTGAAAGACTTGGCAGAATTGGTCAGTTTTTTTGGAACCAAGGAAGTCCTAAGATTACAGGTTGATTGGGAAAATCTATAATATCAAAGTGTGAAGAACACCCACAGAAAAATTAATTGCTGGAGTCTCAAATTGGATATAGTCAGAGCCAAGTGGAGAACCATTTAAAGTTGTGATCTTGAGGCACTGCATTTTATTTAAAAAGAGGAATCACAAGATTCTTTGTGAACTTAGAATTCATAAAATTGCCAACAGCCCCAGAGTTAACAAAAGCCTGTGTAGTTAAGGTTTGTTTATTGAACTCTAGGGTAACAGGAACCAGGACCTTTGTGGATAGAGAATATATTTTAGAAACTTTGCTTAACTCTTACTTTTTTCCTGATAAAGGGGACAATACTTTATCTGATTAGAACTTGAGCCACAGTAGAATGTTGTCTTCATTGCTGCCTTTCAGCCTCTGAAGGCTTGAGTAAGGATACATCCATAGATTCTCTGCATTAGAAGAAGATGAAGAAACAGGCGGGGTAGAAAACCTGGGTGCTAAATTCATAGAACTGAGGTTCTTGATAATGAGTATCCAACTGGATACAAAGGGTAATTAAGTCATCAATGGACATAGATAAATATTGATAAGTAATTTAATTCTTGATGCAATCATTCAATCCCTTCCTGAAGGCTGTCCTAAAGGCACCGGAATCCCAACAGGTATCATAAGCCAAGCTACATAATTCTTTGGCATATTGTGCCACTGGTCTGTTATTTTGTTGTAGGTCAAATAAGAAGCCTCTGCCACTGTGACATGACCAGGGGTGTTAAATATTGAGGTAAGAACAGAAATGAAGGTATCTGCATTATTCAAAACATCTGCATTCTTTCCCAGCAAAGGAGAAACTCAAGCTAGTGCTTTATCATTCAGCATGGAAATAATGAAGGTTATTTTAGCTTGAGAGGATTTGAATGTAACAGGGTCAGAAACATTGAGCAATCCTCTACATCAGTAGTAGTTCCATCAAATGTGTCTGCAAGAGGAATCTTTGGTATAGCCAAGGAAGGAGTAGAAGGTCTAGGTTTTAAGGAAGTAGTAGCAGTGGTACTAGAAGTAGTGTCAGCATTAGAAGTTATTCTGGCAAATAAAGAGGTCAGCATAGCAATAATGGCTTCAAGTTTGGAGTCGATGTTTTGGAGTTGAGAAGCATGAGCTCCTAATATTTGTTCTTGATGAAAGACAGCTCTCCCTCCCTCATCTGGGTCCATTTGTAGCCTCAATATAATGTCACACTAATCGAGTTAGTGTCAAAGTCAGAAATAATCAATGACTGAGGTAGGGTTAAAAAGTAACTAACCAAAGGCTCTGGACAAATCCTGGCAGAGACTGATTCAGCAATGTACAGTAGAGAACAAAAGGTGGTACCTGTAGAATGATATGTGTAGACTCCACACCAAAGCTGGGTAGTTTGACCACCAGGAACAGTAGCTTGCAAGGAACCAAAGGAGTTATAAGTGCCAAGGTCAAAATACAGTCCGAAGTTAAAGCCGCATATAGAGATTGCAGTTGCAGTCGAAAGCACACCCACTAGAAATATAGAATTATTATAATTGGACAAGGAGGATATGTCAATCTCCCCTTAAAAAGCAAAACTAGCACGCCAAAAATTACATGGATGTGACGATGCACCAGCAACACCAAAAAAAATATGCCACCACAACAATGCATCAGCGATGCCAAAAAATGCGACTGTTATGACTCAACAGTGGATCAACAGTGACACCAAAAAATTAATCATGCTTTCTTTGGAGTGACTTTTTCATTCATTTGGGTGAATCTTGGGGGGGACTATGTCATGCACCACATTTTAATTTTACAAAGAGGCCTGTCATTTCTGTTTCTCTTGTGCTAGCTGTACATATGAGTCACTGGGTTGTGCAGGGATACATTTACATTCTATCATTATACTCATTTTACAAAGAACTTATACCTTTTAGTTGTCCCAAAATATGTTTTTCAAAGTTTATCCACATCTACTTGATAAGTCTCATTTAGTTATATCATCCATTGCAAATTATCTCAGTGATGATATTTTCACCAAAGGTTGAACTTAATTGAAAATAAGACATGTACATGTTAAAATTAATATATGACTAAATCTTCCAATACAAAGCACCAAGTCCCTAAAATACTGGGCTCAATCCCTCTGTCTAAATGTCTGCCTCTGTCATATCACTAACACAGTAGCACTGGCGGATCAGGTCCACCAGACCTTTGATAAATATCCCCCTACATGTGAAATAGTAAAGGCCTTTCTTTTAAATGTGTATGTGGAAGGCCATACCCTATCTAATTTTCAGGTAAGTACAGTGCTGGCTCAAGACACTGTGCTGCCTGGGTCCAAGACAAAGAACAAAAAAACCTCTAGCTATTTAATTAACTCTAAACACTCTCTCTTACAGACAAACACACATACTCACATACGTAGACATAATTATACCCTTTGAGGCCTATTTACTAAAGGTCTTGTGGACCTGATCCGACAGTGCGGATCAGGACCGCAAGACCTCACTGAATGCAGAGAGCAATACGCTCTCCATATTCAGCATTGCACCAGCAGCTCACAAGAGCTGCTATTGCAACACCGCACCCTGCAGACTCGCAGCCAATCGGCCGCCAGCAGAGGGTGTCAATCAACCTGATCGTACTTGATCAGGTTGAATTCCGGCGATTCCTGTCTGCCTGCTCAGAGCAGGCAGACAGGTTATGGAGCAGCGGTTTTTGTGACCGCTGCTTCATAACTGCTGTTTCTGGCGAGTCTTCAGACTCGCCAGAAACATTGGCCCACAATCTCCATACAGAGCTTGATAAATGGGCCCCTTTGACACAGAGATAGACACTGATATATTCTCACTCACGCACGCATGCACAGGTTTACACTCTTAAAAAGATTTACACTCACATGCTTAGATATACACTTTTTCTCCTATACACACAGCTACATAGGTGCATTTCAGATAGCTGTAATCATCAACTGTTTTTACTAATGTTAGCAGTCACAGGAGGTTTGAACTAAATAATATAATTATTAGAAATATTTATATAATATTTTGGTTTTATTCAACAGTCGATGCTTATGCGTTTGCCCTGTATAGTCAGTTCTAGGCAAACTCAGCCAGTGAATAACATACAGAGTTAAGAGATAAGACATATCAGACTTGATGCAGATGTGCTTATGTTATTGAACTGGATCTGTTAAGCCCATGGGTATTTGTGCATATTGTTTATGTGTGATATAAAATTGTATTTAATTCATTTTTTGTTTATAAAAATAATGAATTCAGATTTAGTGTAATAGATAACAGGAGGCTTTTAGCAGGATACAGGTTTATCTGTAACATGTACATTTACATACACATACAAAGCGCAACTAAATGCCATGTCATGGATTCCAATTAGATAGGGCTGTTATTTGTCTGCCTATGCTCATATGAGAGTAGTATTCTGTGTATAGGAGAGCTTGAAAGATAAGTGAGCACTGTGGTGTCACGGTAAATGCTTATGGCTTGGAGCTGGCATGAATTAAGGATCACCTTATCAATCATATGTAGGAACTCACTTTAAACATGCTTCTTATGGCTCTCTGATGCATCCGATTTTCAGCTATACTTATTGTTCTGCTGGGTTAAAAAGCAACCAAGCCTGAGAGGGAAGCATATATACGGGAACTTACTGTTACCAAAACTTATATCAACACTTGGCTGCAACAAACCCTGACTGCATGGGCTTCTATGCAGGAGTAAGGTGTCCTTAGAGAGAACGGTGATGGCCGGGTGACAATGAAGTTCTGCACTGCCCTCTTGTGCATAATGCTTACACAATTCAAATGCTCATGCTAGCCAAGTATAATAGGAGCAGTCTAGCCAAGTATAGGAGTGACAAACCCACTGAAGTGTTGCCCCATGTCAAATGCCGCCTGGGTCCATTGGATCCACTTGGTCTCATGGTAAAGCTGGAACTATTTAAGTACCATGGTAATGATGATTAAGTTTGTGTGCAGTGTCTTATTTGGTTAAAGCGGGGCTTTTAGAATACATATGTCTCCCACAAAACCCAGAGGGGTATGGCAATCACCTAATGTATGTACTGTATGGGGGCAGTGACTCAAAAGAAGACCCTATACCCCGAAGACAGCAAACAACACCTACACACAAAATGCCCCTGACATAAAAGAGTGAATTATCAATTTTGAAATTAGGTGGATTATTGCCTCTTCATGTAGCAGATGATTGCAAAATAAATCATATATCTACTAGATGACTTTATGGTGTTCTGGGACATAAATATGATGTCAACATCTAAAAACGTTCTGGCATTTTTTAGAGACCCAAATAATCTTCACACCATAATTATATGTAAAAAAACCAATCATTTCAGCAAGATTTCACCAGTCCAATAATGAAGCTTATGTTCATAACTGTGAAGTAATGTTCAATAGTATTCACTTGACAGGAACCACTAGCTCATTTGGTTGTGTTATTCAGCTTCATAGACCCATGTTTCTCAAAACTAACACAAATATTAAAGGAGTTAAATTAAAATGATAACTGGGTGAAAGTAAAAGCAGATATATATTGTGAAATATTTTGGGTGCAAATATTTTATGTAAAATATTTTCACTGGGTGAGTAGCCAATAGAATGTCATTAGCTCTCATCCTATCGGCTGATTTGAACAACCAATAGGATTTCAGTAGCTCTCATACTATTGGCTGATTTGAATTTCAAAAATCAAATCATCCATTAGGAATGCAAGGGACGCCATTTTGAAAAGACTCACTTGCATTGAAGATTCAGTGCGTGACGGTGACTGTATGAAAAGGACCGCTCTGGATGGACCCGCTCCACGCCGCCAGGATATAGATAGAAGACACCGCCAGGATGAAGATAGAAGACGCCACCTGGATAAAGATAGAAGACGTCGCCTGGATGGATGAAGACCTTGCTGTCTAGATGAAGACTTCTTGCTGCCTGGAAGTCCGGACTTCAGAAACTATGAGTGGATCTTTGGGGGTTAGTCTTAGGTTTTTTTTAAATCTTTTTGGGTGGGTTTGTTTTTTAGATTAGAGTTTGGGCTTTATGTAAAAGAGCTGTATGCCCTTTTAAGGGCAATGCCCATACAAATGCCCTTTTCAGGGCAATGGGTAGCTTAGGTTTTTGCTAGAGTTATTTTTTTTATTTTGGGGGTTGGTTGGGTGGTGGGTTTTACTGTTGGGGGGTCTTTCTATTTTTTTCAGGTAAAAGAGCTGATTTCTTTAGGGTAGTGATGTCGCGAATAGTTCACCGGCGAATAGTTCCCGGCGAACATAGCTTGTTCGTGTTCGCTGTGGCGGGCGAACATATGCGATGTTCGGTCCGCCCCCTATTCATCATCATTGAGTAAACTTTGACCCTGTACCTCACAGTCAGCAGGCACATTCCATCCAATCAGCAGCAGACCCTCCCTCCCAGACCCTCCCACCACCTGGACAGCATCCATTTTAGATTCATTTGGAAGCTGCATTCTTAGTGAGAGGAGGGACAGTGTAGCTGCTGCTGATTTAATAGGGAAATTGATAGCTAGGCTAGTGTATTCAGTGTCCACTACAGTCCTGAAGGACTCATCTGATCTCTGCTGTAAGGACAGCACCCCAAAAAGCCCTTTTTAGGGCTAGAACATCAGTTTGCTTTTTTTTTTTTTCCTGTGTAATCTAATTGCAGTTGCGTGCCTGCCAGCGTGTGTGTCAGGCTCACAGCGTATACTGTGCCCACTTGCCCAGTGCCACCACTCATATCTGTTGTAACAGTAGTGTACATTTTAAAAAAAAAAACACTTTTTTGACTGTGAAATAATAGCAGTCAGTTTCCTTCACACATGTGCGTTTCAGTGCCTGCCAGGGCACAGTGTCACACCAGTGCAACTCATATCTGGTGTAACAGTAGTGTACATTAAAAAAAAAAAAACACTTTTTTGACTGTGAAATAATAGCAGTCAGTTTCCTTCACACGTGTGCATTTCAGTGCCTGCCAGGGCACAGTGTCACACCAGTGCAACTCATATCTGGTGTAACAGTAGTGTACATTAACCCCTTAATGACCACAGCACTTTTCCATTTTCTGTCCGTTTGGGACCAAGGCTATTTTTACATTTTTGCGGTGTTTGTGTTTAGCTGTAATTTTCCTCTTACTCATTTACTGTACCCACACATATTATATATCATTTTTCTCACCATTCAATGGACTTTCTAAAGATACCATTATTTTCATCATATCTTATAAGTTACTATAAAATTTTTTATAAAATATGAGGAACAAATGGAAAAAAACACACTTTTTCTAACTTTGACCCCCAAAATCTGTTACACATCTGCAACCACCAAAAAAAAACATGCTAAATAGTTTCTAAATTTTGTCCTGAGTTCAGAAATACCCAATGTTTACATGTTCTATGCTTTTTTTGCAAGTTATAGGGCCATAAATACAAGCAGCACTTTGCTATTTCCAAACCACTTTTTTTCAAAATTAGCGCTAGTTACATTGGAACACTTATATCTTTCAGGAATCCCGGAATATCCATTGACATGTATATATTTTTTTTTAGAATACATCCCAAAGTATTGATCTAGGCCAATTTGGTATATTTCATGCCACCATTTCACCGCCAAATGCAAAACTACAAAAAAAGTTCACTTTTTCACAAATTTTTTCACAAACTTTCGGTTTCTCACTGAAATTATTTACAAACAGTTTGTGCAATTATGGCATAAATGGTTGTAAATTATTCTCTGGGATCCCCTTTGTTCAGAAATAGCAGACATATATGGCTTTGGCATTGCTTTTTGGTAATTAGAAGGCCGCTAAATGCCACTGTGCACCACACGTGTATTATGCCCAGCAGTGAAGGGGTTAATTAGGGAGCATGTAGGGAGCTTTTTGGGGTAATTTTAGCTTTAGTGTAGGGTAGTAGACAACCCCAATTATTGAGCTAGGCCCATTTTGGTATATTTCATGCCACCATTTCACCGCCAAATGCGATGAAATTAAAAAAAACGTTAAATTTTTCACAATTTTAGGTTTCTCACTGAAATCATTTACAAACAACTTGTGCAATTATGGCACAAATGGTTGTAAATGCTTCTCTGGGATCCCCTTTGTTCAGAAATAGCAGACATATATGACTTTGGCATTGCTTTCTGGTAATTAGAAGGCCGCTAAATGCTGCTGCGCATCACACGTGTATTATGGTTAGCAGTGAAGGGGTTAATTAGGTAGTTTGTAGGGAGCTTGCAGGGTTAATTTTAGCTTTAGTTTTTTTTAAAAAATAATAATAATTTTTTAGCATATTTACATATGCTGTGGTGTAGCATCCCCCCTTAGCCCCCAACCTCCCTGATCCCCCCCAAAACAGCTCTCTAACCCTCCCCATCTGCCTTATTGGGGGCCATCTTGGGTACTGGCAGCTGTTAGTTTTTTTTTTTTCTGTAGTGTAGCTTCCCCCCCCCCACAGACAAACCCCCATCACCTTACTGATGTTTTTTTTTTTACTTACTATCCCTTTTTTCAACATGTTTTATTACAGATTTTTCTTTAGTGTAGCGGTTCCCACCCGCTCCCTCCCCATGCACGTGCCCGCCCCTGCCCTCCCGTGCACGTGCACGCATCCTTGCATGCCCCCGGCCATCCCCGCCCACGATCCCGCCCCCCTCCACATGACCAGGGCCATCGATGGCTGCCACCTCCCTAGTCTGCTCCCACCCACCAATGAGGAAAGTGGCTCTCTCTGCATCGGATGGCTACCAAAGGTTATTGCAGGATGCCTCCATATCGAGGCATCACTGCAATAACCGGAAAGCAGCTGGAAGCGAGCAGGATCGCTTCCAACTGCTTTCCAAACCGAGGACGTGCAGGGTACGTCCTCAGGCGTTAACTGCCTTTTTTTTGAGGCCGTACCCTGCACGTCCTCAGTCGTTAAGGGATTAAAAAAAAAACTAGAAATTTGACTGTGAAAATAATAGCAGTCAGTTTCCTTCACACGTGTGCGTTTCAGGGCCTGCCAGGGCACAGTGTCACACCAGTGCAACTCATATCTGGTGTAACAGTAGTGTAGATTAACCCCTTTTCCATTTTCTTTCCGTTTGGGACCAAGGCTATTTTTAAATTTTTGCGGTGTTTGTGTTTAGCTGTAATTTTCCTCTTACTCATTTACTGTACCCACACATATTATATACCGTTTTTCTCGCCATTAAATGGACTTTCTATAGATACCATTATTTTCATCATATCTTATAATTTACTATAAAAAAAATTATAAGATATGAGGAAAAAATGGAAAAAACACACTTTTTCTAACTTTGATCCCCAAAATCTGTTACACATCTACTCTACAACCACCAAAAAAAAAACCATGCTAAATAGTTTCTAAATTTTTTCCTGAGTTCAGAAATACCCAATGTTTACATGTTATCCCTTTATGGATTAAAACCAGACTCTGCATTAACTATGTAATTTTCCATGGGAGTTTTGCCATGGATCCCCCTCCGGCATGCCACAGTCCAGGTGTTAGTCCCCTTGAAACAACTTTTCCATCACTATTGTGGCCAGAAAGAGTCCCTGTGGGTTTTAAAATTCGCCTGCCTATTGAAGTCTATGGCGGTTCGCCTGGTTCGCCCGTTCGTGAACATTTGTGGAAGTTCACATTCGCCGTTCGCGAACCCAAATTTTTATGTTGGCGACATCACTTCTTTAGGGCACTGCCCTACAAAAGGCCCTTTTAAGGTCTATTGGTAGTTTATTGTAGGTTAGGGGGTGTTTTTATTTTGGGGGCTTTTTATTTTTATAGGGCTATTAGATTAGGTGTAATTGTTTTTATTTTTGATCATTTTGTTTGTTATTTATCTTAATTTAGTGTTTGTTATTTTTCGTAATTTAGTATTTTTTGTAATTTTAGATTTAATTTTTTTTAGTAGTGTTAGTTTTTTTTTTTTTTTTTAAATATGTTTTTATTGAGGTTAAAGTAAAAGATAACATACAATAATCTAGCCGCACAGGCTAAATACTGAATACAAAACAATGTCAGAGCTTAGTACATAAGACAGAAATTGTGCAATTCAAGTACTTATGGCAAATAATGACAGGAAGGTATTGAAAACTATAGAAATTAACCTGTGCAGGAGTAAGAATTACCTCTTTTTTTTTCCATGGACCTACCACTACCCTGTAGAACTTTTTTAGGTATATTATAAATTAAGTATATGTATTCAGGGATCCTGATGGTGAGGCAGAAAGTGTGTGGGAGAGTTGGGGATTATGTAAAGTTAGACATCTCTTAATGGAGAGAGCCTATAGGTTCAATAATATGACTAAGATGCTTATCATTAGACACAGGTAGTGGTATGGTTAAAGGGGGGGGGGGGAGACCAGTGGGCAAGAGCCACTTTTAGTTTGGGGGGGGAATTTAGGAGGGGCGGGCTATAGTGAATATAGGGAGAACATAGATATCTTAAGAACTTGAGGCGATGGGAAACTTATAAGGGTCCTATAGTAAGGTTGTTTAATCAAAAAGCTCAGATTTCCAAACAATTAAATATAATATAGGTGACACCGTAAAGAAGGGCTGAATGCAGGTAGAAAACCATGAAATCTGCATCCAGTAGCTGAACAGTGATAGGGTTAAATAATAACATGTCTGACCTAGAGTAAAGTATAGGTAACCAAACCTCTGCTCCAATTTTTAGGTTTGTGGACAGGTGTGGAATATATAGGTTATATTTCTAGGTATATATAATTAATATAAAAGCCGAGTAATGGTTTGTTACTTACAGGCTATGTTATACTTAAATAAAGGATTATGGCTAAGTTGTAGCACCACATAGTGTAGATAACGTATGGGTAAAAGTAAACAAGCCCATACTATGTGCTCATGTAGTCCAATCAAATATGTCACTTTTTAAGTTTATCCTTAGGATGTAGAAATACTAACTATAATGAGATTGAAAGGGTATTGTGGAGATGTATAATAGGAGGTACGTTGTTGCAACAGGGTAAACTGTGGTGGTACTGTAGCCTGGACTTTGAGTGCTGAGTCCATTTATCAGCTAAGATTTGTGAGGAATATAGGTGTTCTCCCTCTTGTAAGGGGGAGAGATAGTGTCTATTTTGAAATATAAGATGTGCTAACAAGTTACAGAGACAAGGAAATACCCCCTGATGGTATTTTAAGGGTGTACTTCTCACTATAAGGGAGTTACATATGAGATCTTTTAGCTCAAAAACATATATGGCCATATACAGGTATCAACTATATGACAGAAAAAGCTAATTACTACATGGTTAATGAGATAATGTGCAGAGGGTATATGAAGAAGCCCCCCTGCCTCGTGTATTTAGGTAGCCCAATATCAACATCAGCAACATAAGATAGTAAGGTAATAGGAGGATAAGCAGCTAAATTTCTATAAGTTAGACAACATGGTAAGTGTAAAGACAGCAAAGGGACAGAGACTAGGTGCATAAACAGGGATTCTCTTGTGTAGCCAAAGTGTCTCTCAGTTCCATAAGAGAATTGGATTAAACTATTGGAAATATGGAACTCTGCAGCACATCTACCTATAGATGAGGAGCTTTGAAGCTATGTGACTATGCACTAGACTGAGAAGAGTTTGGCTGGAGACATCAGAATATAAAAATTAATGCTAAATAACAAGTGTTATACGAGATATATAAGGCTGGCTAAAGAAATTAGGTCGCTTACATCAAATTCTAAATCAGTGTCAAGACTAATATGCTTGCTATGTAGCTGGGAGGATACATATAATACTAGAGCAAAATAGGCTTTGAGAATAAACTAGGTTTACCAAACAACCCTTAATGGATAGAGAGATATAGAACAGTAAGAACACACAGGCAGATGCCTCATGTAACATAATTGTTTCTTATAATTAAGACTAATAACATAAGAAATGCTGCAGGATAACATAGAAAGTGCAGCTTCTATTAATAAGTGGTCAAGGCTGAACGAAAGCTGAAAACTAACTTGAAAGAGCAGACAAACAGGGTTAACATGGGTACTCAGCATGACATTACAATAAACTGTGGGTTCTGCTGAATGCTGATACTTAATAGGACTGTCAGATGATACATATTTCCACAGCACTCAGAGGTATGCGCTCGGTCTGTGGCATCAACTGTTACAGTGTCATATACTACCGAGTCTCTGTTAAATTAAGTGACAAGACTCTGCCACTGCTGCGGACAGTTAGTGATTAGTCTAAGTGTAGCTATATACAAATTAGGCAAACATGTAAGCACAACAGCAGCCTAGTCAGCTAGTAATATATACATACAAAAATAAAGTAACCTAGGATAAAAATGAAAGTGTATCCTAAACTTTGGATTTATATCCTGGGATGATACTGTTCTCACAAACATGTCCTCAGAAGTAGAATACCTCCCTGCCATGAGTAGATCGAACATGATAACACACCGGGTAAACATATTTCAACTAACCAACTCCACATCTGTAAAGGAGTCTTGCAAATGTGGCTTCCCAGAGTTCCACATATGGACCTTGATGGAATGAAGAGGCACTCTTCCCGTAAGTATCCGCAGGCCCACAACCAGAAACGGGGCATCGTGAGGGAGCGAGTATTAGAAACAGCGAGCAGTCAATGTGGGTAATCTGTAGGGAGCAACCGCTGCTCAGAAAATGGGTTCTGTGGTGCATGTGAGGTGGAGCCGGTATGGCGTGCTGCCAAGCATACTCATCCGAGTTGTCTGTATCCATGGCGATCGGCCGCCTCGCCCCAAGGCTATGCCCACTTACCGGTGCGAAAGGGATTGCTCGAGCTCGGACCTCCTTAGTTAGTCTAGAATGTTCGGTAAGGCACCTACTGGAAGCAGATGACATCTGGGTTTCAGGAATCTCCGCAGAGTTTAACAAACAAATATCGGACCCGCCTCTCTTCAGCTCGGGATGAGCAGTTGGGTGACTAGCTTCACAAGTAAATGGATCAGGCTGTCCATTTCGGAGAAGGAAAACATGTTGCCTCAGGTCCTCAAATTGCAGATCCATGATGCGCTCAATTGCTGCGAGTGCCGCGATGACTTGCGCCTCCATTTAGTTTAGTATTAAGTGTGAGTGAGGATGTGTTTCACTTCTTTCTCTCAAACGTAAAATACTTTAGTAGCCGGTATAGCTCTGTTCTCTAAGCTAAGTATGGGTTGTGAAATTGTTCTATAGTGGTTGCTATATTTGGCGCGCCGGGAGAGGATGATGAAGGTTCTACGTCTTTAGGCCTCTATGCCGCTGATCAGGGTGTAAACATGGTGGAAGTCCCAAAGCTTGATATTTTCGTGTTCAGCGCATATTCATGTAGATAAATGCACAGTTTTAATGATAATCTGCTATTTGAATCCTCATAAAATGTACAAAGTATGAATCTCAGACTGGAGGTCTCTGGATTTGCGTCCTCTCCCGGCGCTGCCTGGACACGCCCCCCCGTGTTAGTTTTTTTAAATGTGTAATTTAGTATATTTAATTGGTAGTTATTTTAATTTTAAAATAATAGTTATGTTAGGTTAATTGTTAGTTTAAACTTAGTTTTTTTTTAATTTCACAGGTAAGTTTTTATTTATTTTAAGATAGGGATATTATAATTTTAAAATAAAGTTAGGGGGTTGTTAGGTTTAGGGGATAATAGTTTAATTTAGTTTTTTGCGATTTGGCGGTCTGGTGGTTTAGGGGTTAATAGGTTTATTTAGTGGCGGTGATGTGGGAGGCCAAAAGGTTTAGGGGTTAATAACTTTTATTAGTGGCTGCGATGTCGGGGAGCAGTGGAATAGGGGTTAATAACTTTATTATAGTGTCTGCGATGTTAAGAAGCGTGGAATAGGGGTTAATAGCTTTATTATAGTGGTGGCGTTGTCGGGGAGTGGTGGAATAGGGGTTAATAGCTTTATTATAGTGGTGGTGGTGTCGGGGAGCGGCGGAATAGGGGTTAATAGGTAGTTTATGGGTGTTAGTGTACTTTGTAACAGTTTAGTTATGAGTTTTGTGAAACATTTTTGTGGTGCAAAACTCATAACTACTGCTTTCAGATAGCGGAATGGATCGTGTCGGTATAGGCTATAATGCAGGCATTTTAGCCTTTCCGCACAACTTGTATTACCAGCACTATGGAAATCCCACGCAAAAACATCATTTTTTTGAGTGCGGGATTGACGTTGCTAAAATGCTTGCAGTATAGCTATACCGACAAGACTCATAATGGCTGCGTTAATGTTTTTACGCTAAAATGGCCATTAACGCACAACTCGTAATCTAGCCGTTTGTTTTATTTATTCATAAATAAATAATTCTACATATATCTAATGTTTTTTGTATACCTCTCTCTCTCTCTCTCTCTCTCTCTCTCTCTCTCTATATATATATATATATATATATATATATATATATACATATATTTATATATACAGTAACAACGGAGAGCACTCTCACTCAGTACATCAACTATATATCTGTTTATATCTATACCTATAAATAATCATGTATATATATATATATATATATATATATACAGTATATATATCTGAACACAAAACTTGCACTCTCTGGTCTTTTCTTGAAAAAATCCTTTACTGTGAAAGTAGTGACGTTTCGGGGACAAAGTATCTCCTTCCTCAGGTAGGGGATACTTTGTCCCCGAAACGTCACTACTTTCACAGTAAAGGATTTTTTCAAGAAAAGACAAGAGAGTTCAAGTTTTGTGTTCAGATATATATACTGTATATATATATATATATATATATATATATATATATATATATATAAATATATATATATATATATACATGATTATTTATAGGTATAGATATAAACAGATATATATATATAGGAATATTATTTTTTTAGAACATATTCCCCAATGTGAAGAACAATGGAATGTGTACAAGTACTCTTGCAAATACTAGTATCGGTATCGGTGCATCCCTACTTCTTAGTTTTGTGAAACAGTTAACCAGAGCTCTGAAAGCGCGGTAATCATTTTAGCATAAATCATGTTTGCACTGAAGCAATCGTGTTTACTTTCAAATTGCTATATGAGCGATAAGCCCAACTTGCGCAAACACCCATGATAGACCCCTTATTGCTCGCGTTCAAATGTTTGCACTTAATTCATAATCTGGCAATAGTAAATAATGACTCCCATGCTGCTATGTATGCCATAGAGAAATGTATTCCCCTGAGTGCTATCAAGCATACAAACACATATAAATATGCTACCTTACTTTGCTGGCTATATATGCTAAGTTAATTTGTTGGTATATCTTTTGATTTGAAAAACATATATAAGACTGAAGTATATTTTATGGCATATTCCCCCTGCAAAAATTTGTACCTTTGGAATTCCACATTTTCTAGCTTGATACCAGGAGCAGCTAAAAAACTTCTATTGGTGAGTTTAAACCTATATATGTTACAGTTAAAGTGCAGAAATCAGTTAATGTGCACATTACCTAGCTAATCTGCAGATTAACTAGGGCGATCAGTTAAAGTGCAGACAAATTGTTTCATTTCTCAAATTACCTAGGTAATCTGCAGATTACCTAGGTAATCTGCACATTACTTACTAGGCACTAGTTAAAGTGCAAAAAATGCACTTTAGCTGTAACATATATATAAACTAAAGGGAGTCCCATGGTTTTTCCTATGATAATCAGTTCATATCACTTTTTTAGAGAGCCTGGGGCACTTTCTTCTGAAAATGGAGGTAAAAACAAAATCTTAAAGGGCAGTGCGGAGCACTTTATGCATCATTCATTGCCCAGACACACTTCAACTTCTTAACAAGTTTATAGTAGTTTTCCCAAGAGTATAACAACTGCTCTCATTCTGTTTTTGCATTTATTAGCATCTTGGCCTCTAAACTTTTAAAGGGACACTGAACTCAATTTTTTTCTTTTGTGATTCAGATAGAGCATGCAATTTTAAGCAACTTTCTAATTTACTCCTGTTATCATTTTTTCTTCGTTCACTTGCTATCTTTATTTGAAAAAGAAGGCATCTAAGCTTCCTTTTTGGTTCAAAACTCTGGACAGCACTTTTTAATTGGTGAATTAATTTATCCATCAATCAGCAAGAATAACCAAGGTTATTCAACAAAAATGGGCCGGCATCTAAACATTCTTGTATTTCAAATAAAGATACCAAGAGAATGAAGAAAATTTGATAATAGGAGTAAATTAGAAAGTTGCTTAAAATTACATGCTCTATCTGAATCACGAAAGAAAAAAATTGGGTTAGGTGTCCCTTTAAGCATTGTATATGTCCCATTCTGCATTCTGAATTGTTACAGAATTGACTTCCCTGCAACCCATTGTGGAATTATGCAATGAGCACAAATAAATGTAAGAACAACATACTGAGAATGTGAAATATCTCCCATTCTAGCTGTAATGTATCTGTGATAATACAGTTGAAAAACAAATAATACACTTTCAAGCACTTCAGCTTTTTAGAAAAGTTTGTTTCTCTCATGTAAACTGTTTATTGAAAAAGAAGCCAAAGAATGTTCCGATTTCGGCCGAGGGCAGATACTCTCCAGAGTGCTCTGTTCTAATCAGAGCCTTGGGCGCCGCAACTGCCTCTGGGAACCTTACCATGGGTCCCAGCCCGCACATCTTGAAATTCTCTGTCTGGGAAATTATCTATTGAATCTATAATAAATAGATAGATTCGATAGATAATTTCCCAGACAGAGAATTTCAAGACGTGCGGGCTGGGACCCATGGTAAGGTTCACAGAGGCAGTTGCGGCGCCCGAGGCTCTGATTAGAACAGAGCAATCTGGAGCGTATCTGCCCTTGGCCGAAATCGGAACATTCTTCGGCTTCTTTTTCAATAAACAGTTTACATGAGAGAAACAAACTTTTCCAACTTTAACTACACGAAAGCAGTTAATGTGCACATTACCTAGGTAAAGTGCAGATTCTGCACTTTAACTGAGCAAATCAGTTAATCTGCAGATTATCTAGCTAATGTGCACATTAACTGTTTCTGCACTTTAACTGTAACATATATATTAAAATTTTCATCAAAGTTTGTAAATTTATTAACAGTTAAAATAATTACAGAAAACCCAATTTTATATTTTCTATAATCAACAATGTTAAGTTTTGTGCTGTACTACATAACATTTACACATATAAAATGCTTAAAGGGACACTGAACCCAATATTTCTTCTTTCATGATCCAGATAGAGCATGACATTTTAAGCAACTTTCTAATTACTCCTATTAAACATTTTTCTTTGTTCTCTTGCTATCTTTATTTTAAAAGCAGGAATGTAAATCTTAGCAGCCAGTCAATTTTAGGTTCAGCACCATGGATAGTGCTTGCTTATTGGAGAACTACATTTCCCCACCAATAAGCATGCATAACCCAGGTTCTCAACAAAAATTGGCTGGCTCCTATGCATCACATTCCTGCTTTTTAATAAAGATAGCAAGAGAACGAAGAAAAATTGATAATAGGAGTAAATTAGAAAGTTGCTTAAAATTGCATGTTCTATATAAATCATGAAAGAAAAAAATTAAGTTTATTGCCCCTTTAATTACCTTACCTTTTACCCCTGCGATTAAGCTGTTTTGGGCTTTTGTCTTTATACTAAGATTTTAGTGATTTTTCTTTGGATAATGATACACCATAAAAACTTTAAAAAGCATAGCTTTTGATTTTTAGAGAAGATACCATCAGTTTTATTTTATTCCTAAAAAAAAGAACTATGTATTATTTAAACTTTGCAAACACAATGTCATTATATTGTTATCTTTAACTGAATTATACAAAGGACTACACAGATATGGTCTTCAGTAAAAAAATATATATAAATGAAAATATGAAAATAAATGTACATACATGTTCTGTTTTTTACTTTAAGTCTATGGAAAAACTGTGCTTAATCAATGTATTATAAATTATTTAAACTTAAATTAAATTAATTTTAATTCAACTTTATTTGATACCTTTAAAAACTACTCTGAAAAGATGTAAAGTATAAAAAATACAGATTTAATTTGAGTCTGTCAGACATTGCTATGCAAAATTATCATCTTAATTAGTTTTAATAAATGTTTAACAGCATTCTAATGTACAAAGTGTATATGTCTTTATTAGTCTACCAAAATGATATATACAATAATTCTGGAACATCTGACTTTCTACCATTTGAAATGGGCTAACAAGCAAAAACCTATTTGTAGCAAATGTTTTCTAAGGCCGAAATCTTAGAAAAAAAAAATAAAAATAATAATCAATGGAAAAAGAGTTCATGAAGAATTATATTTATTTTTCCTTTTAAATATCTCTGTGTTTTTGATGTAGGCTATAGTCTCCCAATAAGCTTAATTTAAATTGTGAGCAATTAACCCTTTTATTATTTATGTATGAAAATCAAAACTTTCTAGTAGCCATGAATACAAATTCTCAGGTGAATATTTTATTTGTGAATATGTTTCATTGTTTAGTGTGATTTATTTACTATTTAAAAAAAAAAAAAAAGTATGACAAAGAAAATGACCTTGTGTTCTAAAATATGAACTGTGCATGTGTAAAATTGTTATCTTAAATAAAAAAGCCACATGCAACATCAAAATAATCCATGTTTAAGAGGTGAGAGGTCTTAAAAGATATTTTGTTTAAAAAAAAAAAACCCACAAAAACCAATGGTGAATAGTCTCAATGCAAAGTATCTGATGAAACTGTAAATATGCTATAATACAAAAACAATGTAACATTAATGTGATACACCCAAATTAATGTTTGTTAATTTATAAACCACAGAAACCAAAGGTTTCTAATAAGCTTTTGCTTGGGAGACCCTCTTCATAATATTAAAAATTAGATTAAATTCTCATTGAATTGGTTCTTTTATAGTGTACAAGAAAAATAAATACAACAAAGGTTTTTTTTGGTTACGCACACCACAAAAGGACTGTTTAATCTTAACACACATATTGTGGGAGTGCTACCAAAGTGACCAAAACAATTACAAAACAAAAAAAAATTATTGGTGCACATCCAACCACTTAAGTCCACTCTTTCATGGCATATTTGTATATGCTTCTGTCTGCCAAATATACTTACATAGCTTCTAATAAGAGTGGGATAAACATCTCGCAATAATATGAGCTTATATTTGTGCTGCAAAAACAAATATACTTCTATCTGCTAAATATACTTACATAGTTTAAATAAAATTGGGATTAACATCTTGCAATAGTATTGACTTATATTTATGCTGCAAAAATTTTTCCTTTAAAAAAAATGCCTTTAAATGAAATGGGATCTTAGTCACACAATATGATCATATTCTGCTAAGCCAGAAAGAGTGGATTTAAGTGGTTGGATGTGCACCAATATTTTTTGTTGTCTAGAAAAATAAATGCCAAATATAATTCTTTATTTTCCTATTATAGGATTTTTCCTCATAGAAAATGGAGGGCAGTAACAAGACCACGGTAAAGGAATTCATCTTGATAGGCTTCCCGAATACGCAAAAGCTGCAGTGGTTTCTGTTCATTTTAATCTTATTTACATATGTGATTTGTGTCACTTGCAACATTGTTATCATTGTTCTTGTTAAAATTGACAATTCTCTACACACTCCAATGTATTTGCTTATTAGTAATTTTGCTGCATTAGAGATTATGTTTGTGTCGGTCGCAATTCCAAAACTCCTCAACAATCTTATTGTGTCAGACAAAAGAGTATCTATCAGTAGCTGCTTTTTACAACTGTATTTTTTCCATGCCCTGGGGGCAACTGAATGCTGTCTACTTGCTGTTATGGCTTTTGATCGAGATTTGGCAATTAACAATCCTCTGAGATATTCAGCATTTATGACTAACAAGTTTTATATTGGTGTTTCAGTATCCCCATGGATTGTTGGTTTTACGGTTGCTTCCATTACCACAATATCCACAGCTCAATTAGAATTCTGTAGTCATAATGTGCTCAACCATTTTATGTGTGATATGGCGCCATTACAGAATCTGGCTTGTTCCAACCCCTACTTCAGTAATATGGTTATAAGTACAGCAGCTGTTTTCACAGTAGCTTTTCCATTTTTCATCATCATGGGATTTTATATTCATATTATTATCACCATATCTAGAATTAAAAGTACTGAAGGTAAACGGAAAGCATTCTCCACCTGCTCTTCCCATCTTATAGTATCTAGTTTATTCTACAGTTCAGTCATTGTTGTATATATCAGGCCTAAGGGAAGTCAATATGATAAATATTTAGCACTTGTATACACTGTCATTACTCCAGTTATGAACCCATTTATTTATACAATAAGAAACAACAATGTGAAGACAGCTCTCAGAAATTCAATTAGACAACTTGTACGTTAGAATTTGAAGCTTTGTAATGTAAAAACTAAAAAAAAAAAAAAAAAAAAATTCTTGCGAGACAATGGATTTTTATAATAATAATATAAAAAAGTATTATTTTTGCAATTTTTTTTAGTAGTTTAAATGTTGAAAAAAAAGTGTAATTGTATTGTGCCTATTAAAACCTAAGTTTAATTTAATGCATAGTCCAGTTATTTACAGTTATAAATGGAGCCATAGAGTATGCGAACAATTATTTTTTTGAATATAGGAATACTTTTTTTCTTCTATGTTTTATTGTTTCAATTTACTTCTATTATCTAACAGCTAGATTACGAGTTTTATGTTATGGGTGAAAAAGCAGCATTATGGCTCATAACGCTACTTTTTCCCTAACGCCGGTATTACAAGTCTTGTCGGTATAGCTGTACTGCACACCTTTTTGGCCGTCACGCAACGTCAGTACCACACTTTTTAAAAAGTCCTTTTTCAATGGGACTTCCATAGTGCCGGTATTACGAGTTTTCTTGGGAGGCTAAAAAGTGAGCTTACAAGATCTGTACCACCATCTAAAGTCAGTAGTTATGAGTTTTACGTTACAAAGCTGTACCATAGAACTCATAACTAAAGTGTTAAAAAGTACGCTAACACCCTTAAACTACCTATTAACCCCTAAATCGAGGCCCTCCCGCATCGCAAACACTATAATAAATGTATTAACCCCTAATCTGACACTCCGGACCTCGCCACCACTATAATAAACCTATTAACCCCTAAATCACTGCCTTCCCGCATCGCAAACAATATTTAAATATTATTAACCTCTAATCTCCCGTCCGCCCACACCGCCGCTTTAATAAACCTATTAACCACTACACCGCAAGCACCCCACAACGAAATATACTAAAATAAATTATTAACCCCTAAACCTCTGACCTTCCACATCATTAACTCAACATAAATAGATTAACCCCTAATCCTAACCCTAACGTAACCCTCACCCTAACGTAACCCTAAGTCTAACACCCCCTAACTTAAATATCATTTAAATAAATCTAAATAAACCTTACAATTATTAACTAAATAATTACTATTTAAAACTAAACACAAACTTACCTGTAAAAAAAACCTAAGCTAGCTACAAAATAACTAATAGTTACATTGTAGCTATCTTAGGTTTTATTTTTATTTCACAGGTAAGTTTGTATTTATTTTAACTAGGTAGACTAATTAGTAAATAGTTATTAACTATTTACTAGCTGCCTAGTTAAAATAAATACAAAATTACTTGTAAAATAAAACCTAACCTGCCTTACACTAAAACCTAACATTACAATAAAATGAAATAAATAAAATGAAATTAATGAAATACAATTTACTAACTTACAAAAAAAATAAACACTAAATTACAAAAAAATAAAAAACGAAAATATCAAAAATAAAAATTAATTACACCTAATCTAATAGCCCTATCAAAATAAAAAAGCTCCCCCAAATAAAAAAACCTTAGCATGGCGGACCCCCGATGAGACGTGGATGAACACGGAAGGAGGTGTGGTTCTGGCAAGATAAAATTTCCACAACAGTGTGTTGCATTGTGAAGACTTACCTACTGAAACACTGGGGTTTAATATATATATGCAACATTATCTCCTATATGAATACTGCATAAGGGATTGCTTGTATTTTTTCCACTCCTGTGAATAACATTGTGCTAACAGTTATCAGTATAAACTGATGAGATGTTGGAGGAGTTTACATGAACTTTCTCTACAACTTCATGGTATGTTTGTTTCAAGTTTTTACATAAGTATGTATTTAGTTTTATATAGGAATTATTTAGTTAATAATTTTAAGGTTTATTTAGATTTATTTTAATTATATTTAAGATAAGGGGTGTTACGGTTAGACTTAGGCTTAGGGTTACGTTAGGGTTAGGGTTATGCTTAGGGTTACGTTTACGTTAGGGTTAGGTTTAGGGGTTAATAACTTTAGTATAGTGGTGGCGACATTGGGGGCGGCAGATTAGGGGTAAATAAGTGTAATGTAAGTGGCGGCGATGTTAGGGACAGCAGATTAGTGGTTAATAACTGTAATGTAGGTGGTGGAAATGTTAGGGGCAGCAGATTAGGGGTTAATAACTGTAATGTAGGTGGCGGCGATGTTAGGGGCAGCAGATTAGGGGTGTTTAGATATGGGGTTTATGTTAGGGTGTTAGGTTTTAACGTTCCTTTTTCTTTTCCCCATAGACATCAATGAGGCTACGTTACGGAGCTTTTGTTTCCGCAATTGCAGGTGTTAGACTTTTTTTTTTTGCCGGCTCTCCCCATTGACTTCGGTGCGGTATGCAGCTCAACGTAAATATATCGCCCGCACAAGCCTGCTTTTTGTAAACCTGTAATAGCAGCGCTATAGGGAGGTGAAATAATGGTGCTATAGGTAATAAATATATTTGGTGATTTGAGCCCCATTATAGGCTAGATTACGAGTGAAGCTTCCACTCACACGCTAACTCTACTAGAAGTTAGCTTTTTGCGTGCTTCTGGTAGTATTCGTATTACAACTTGAAAGTAAAAAAATTTGCACTAACCCAAAGTGGACAAAAGTCAATTTTAAAATCTGGCAACTGCGTTAAAGTATTCCCCCAAAGAAGTCAATAGAGCAAGACAAGTTTTGGGAAAAATAACACCTAACTTGCGCACAAACCAGATATATATATATTTTTCTCAAGTGCACTAACCTGACATGAAAATATGAATAATTCACATTCCAATGTGCTTCACATAGCAGAATATGTTCTATTTATTCCAAAAAACATATTTATAAATATATGATTCTTCTAAATGTGAGATGGTATTTCTGAGTGGAGCACAAAAATTGTGCTTGTGTAAGTGCAATACTGTGCTCCATTTGTAATCTAGCCCTTTGTATATAGTTAGAAACGTATTAATATAAATTTATTCTGCTTCCTAAAAAGAGCCATTTCTTCTTTAGATGTCGTCAAGCTGAGGCAGAAACAGACAGGCACACAGTCACTTTATTTGAGAGGTTAAAAAGGAGATACACAAGTGGTAATTTACTATGACCTAGGTTACAAGTCGCACGGTATGGCTTTTCTGCGCATGATATGATCTTTGTGTGCGTTATGATCATCGATTTAATATTAAAGGTCGCAAGTTTTGTCTTTCCCACATGCAATATGGTCTTTTCTGCAACAATCCATTACGCACTTGAAGAGCTGTAATTATATGTTTTGGGAAACAAAAAAGGTTCACAAAACACATCAACAATACCTTACAAAGTACACTTATACCCATAAATACACTTAAACCCATAAACTACAATTTAACCCCTAAACCGCCATCCCCCCAAATTGCAAACACTAATTAAAATGATTAACCCCTAAACTGCCATACACCCACATTGTAAAGTATCTAAATACACTATTAACCCCTAAACCACCATCCCTCACATCGTAAACAATAATTAAAACTATTAACCCCTAAACCTTCATCCCCCACATTGCAAAAACTAATTAAAACTATAAACCCCTAAACCACCACACCTACACATCACAAAGTATCTACACTATTAACCCCCAAACTGCCATCCCCCCACATCGCAAACAATAATTAAAACTATTAACTGCCATCCCCCCACACAGCAAAGTTCTACACTAATAACTAAACCCCCTATTCTAACACCCCCTAAATAAAAATACACCTTTAAAAAACAAGTTACCTGTAAAAAAAATTAAAACCTAAGCTTAAACAAAAAAAAACTAACGTTAGTTGAAAAGAAAATACATCCACAATAAAAACATATTCCTATTCTAATACCCCTAAAAAAAAAAAAAAATACCCACCCCAAAATAAAATAAAAATAATCTACAACTAAACTACCAATAGCCCTTTAAAGGGACTTTTCTAGGACATTGCCCTAAAACTAACAGCTCTTTTGCATAAAGAATTAAACAATTACCGCCTAACATTACAATCCCCCACCCTCTAACCCACCAAAATAAAAAAATCCTAACTAAAAAAAAAGAATCTACCCATTGCCTGAAAAGGATGGGCATTGCCTTTAAAAGGGCATTCATATATTTTGCTGCCAATTAAAAAAAAAACTAATCTTTAAAAAAAAAACACACACACCCCAAATATAAAAAAACAAATACTTACCCCCAAAATTGGTACTCATCAATGATGAAGGGCGGCACTTCATCTTCATCCATCGAGGGACCATCTTCTTCAATTTTTATTCAGGTCGTGGTCCATCTTCTATCTTGATCCCAGTGGTGGCTGTGAAGTCTTCAGCGAGGTTGGCTGTGACATCGGTGATCCTCTTCAGAGCATCAACAGGGAGCTCCTCTTCATGTGATCTCCAGCCGCACACTGAAGATTGAATGCATGGTACCTCTTATTGGGTACCCTAGCATTCCTATTGGCTGATTTGATTCTTCAAATTTAAATCAGCCAATAGGATGTATGTATTTAGTTTTATATAGGAATTATTTAGTTAATAATTTCAAGGTTTATTTAGATTTATTTTAATTATATTTAAGATAAGGGGTGTTAGGGTTAGACTTAGGCTTATGGTTACGTTAGGGTTATGCTTAGGGTTACGTTTACGTTAGGTTTAGGTTTAGGGGTTAATAACTTTAGTATAGTGGCGGCGACATTGGGGGTGGCAGATTAGGGGTTAATAAGTGTAATGTAAGTGGCGGCGATGTTAGGGACAGCAGATTAGTGGTTAATAACTGTAATGTAGGTGGCGGCGATGTTAGGGGCAGCAGATTAGGGGTGTTTAGACGTGGGGTTTATGTTAGGATGTTAGGTTTTAACGTTTCTTTTTCTTTTCCCCATAGACATCAATGAGGCTACGTTACGGAGCTTTTGTTTCCGCAATTGCAGGTGTTAGACTTTTTTTTTTGCCGGCTCTACCAATTGACTTCTGTGCGGTATGGAGCTCAACGGAAATATAGCGCCCGCACAATCCTGCTTTTTGTAAACCTGTAATAGCAGCACTATAGGAGGAGGTGAAATAGTGGTGCTATAGGTAATAAATATATTTGGTGATTTGAGCCCCATTATAGGCTAGATTACGAGTGAAGCTTCCACTCACACGCTAACTCTACTAGAAGTTAGCTTTTTGCGTGCTTCTGGTAGCACTCGTATTACAACTTGAAAGTAAAAAATGTTCGCTCTTGCACTAACCCAAAGTGGGCAAAAGTCAATTTTAAAACTGCGTTAAAGTATTTCCCCAAAGAAGTCAATAGAGCAAGAAAAGTTTGGGGAAAAATAACACCTAACTTGCGCGCAAACCAGATCGCATTTTTTTCTCAAGTGCACTAACCTGACATGAAAATATGAATAATTCACATTCCAATGTGCTTCACATAGCAGAAAATGTTCTATTTATTCAAAAAAACATATTTATAAATATATGATTCTTCTAAATGTGAGATGGTATTTCTGAGTGGAGCACCAAAATTGCGCTCTTGTAAGTGCAATACTGTGCTCCATTTGTAATCTAGCCCTTTGTATATAGTTAGAAACGTATTTATATAAATTTATTCTGCTTACTAAAAAACATAATTTATGTAAGAACTTACCTGATAAATTCATTTCTTTCATATTAACAAGAGTCCATGAGCTAGTGACGTATGGGATATACATTCCTACCAGGAGGGGCAAAGTTTCCCAAACCTTAAAATGCCTATAAATACACCCCTCACCACACCCACAAATCAGTTTAACGAATAGCCAAGAAGTGGGGTGATAAGAAAAAGTGCGAAGCATATAAAATAAGGAATTGGAATAATTGTGCTTTATACAAAAAAATCATAACCACCACAAAAAAGGGTGGGCCTCATGGACTCTTGTTAATATGAAAGAAATGAATTTATCAGGTAAGTTCTTACATAAATTATGTTTTCTTTCATGTAATTAACAAGAGTCCATGAGCTAGTGACGTATGGGATAATGACTACCCAAGATGTGGATCTTTCCACACAAGAGTCACTAGAGAGGGAGGGATAAAATAAAGACAGCCAATTCCTGCTGAAAATAATCCACACCCAAAATAAAGTTTAACAAAAAACATAAGCAGAAGATTCAAACTGAAACCGCTGCCTGAAGAACTTTTCTACCAAAAACTGCTTCAGAAGAAGAAAATACATCAAAATGGTAGAATTTAGTAAAAGTATGCAAAGAAGACCAAGTTGCTGCTTTGCAGATCTGGTCAACCGAAGCTTCATTCCTAAACGCCCAGGAAGTAGATACTGACCTAGTAGAATGAGCTGTAATTCTTTGAGGCGGAGTTTTACCCGACTCAACATAGGCAAGATGAATTAAAGATTTCAACCAAGATGCCAAAGAAATGGCAGAAGCTTTCTGGCCTTTCCTAGAACCGGAAAAGATAACAAATAGACTAGAAGTCTTACGGAAAGATTTCGTAGCTTCAACATAATATTTCAAAGCTCTAACAACATCCAAAGAATGCAATGATTTCTCCTTAGAATTCTTAGGATTAGGACATAATGAAGGAACCACAATTTCTCTACTAATGTTGTTGGAATTCACAACTTTAGGTAAAAATTCAAAAGAAGTTCGCAACACCGCCTTATCCTGATGAAAAATCAGAAAAGGAGACTCACACGAAAGAGCAGATAATTCAGAAACTCTTCTAGCAGAAGAGATAGCCAAAAGGAACAAAACTTTCCAAGAAAGTAATTTAATGTCCAATGAATGCATAGGTTCAAACGGAGGAGCTTGAAGAGCTCCCAGAACCAAATTCAAACTCCAAGGAGGAGAAATTGACTTAATGACAGGTTTTATACGAACCAAAGCTTGTACAAAACAATGAATATCAGGAAGAATAGCAATCTTTCTGTGAAAAAGAACAGAAAGAGCAGAGATTTGTCCTTTCAAAGAACTTGCGGACAAACCCTTATCCAAACCATCCTGAAGAAATTGTAAAATTCTCGGTATTCTAAAAGAATGCCAAGAAAAATGATGAGAAAGACACCAAGAAATATAAGTCTTCCAGACTCTATAATATATCTCTCGAGATACAGATTTACGAGCCTGTAACATAGTATTAATCACGGAGTCAGAGAAACCTCTATGACCAAGAATCAAGCGTTCAATCTCCATACCTTTAAATTTAAGGATTTCAGATCCGGATGGAAAAAAGGACCTTGTGACAGAAGGTCTGGTCTTAACGGAAGAGTCCATGGCTGGCAAGATGCCATCCGGACAAGATCCGCATACCAAAACCTGTGAGGCCATGCCGGAGCTATTAGCAGAACAAACGAGCATTCCCTCAGAATCTTGGAGATTACTCTTGGAAGAAGAACTAGAGGCGGAAAGATATAGGCAGGATGATACTTCCAAGGAAGTGATAATGCATCCACTGCCTCCGCCTGAGGATCCCGGGATCTGGACAGATACCTGGGAAGTTTCTTGTTTAGATGAGAGGCCATCAGATCTATCTCTGGGAGCCCCCACAATTGAACAATCTGAAGAAATACCTCTGGGTGAAGAGACCATTCGCCCGGATGCAACGTTTGGCGACTGAGATAATCCGCTTCCCAATTGTCTACACCTGGGATATGAACCGCAGAGATTAGACAGGAGCTGGATTCCGCCCAAACCAAAATTCGAGATACTTCTTTCATAGCCAGAGGACTGTGAGTCCCTCCTTGATGATTGATGTATGCCACAGTTGTGACATTGTCTGTCTGAAAACAAATGAACGATTCTCTCTTCAGAAGAGGCCAAAACTGAAGAGCTCTGAAAATTGCACGGAGTTCCAAAATATTGATCGGTAATCTCACCTCCTGAGATTCCCAAACTCCTTGTGCCGTCAGAGATCCCCACACAGCTCCCCAACCTGTGAGACTTGCATCTGTTGAAATTACAGTCCAGGTCGGAAGAACAAAAGAAGCCCCCTGAATTAAACGATGGTGATCTGTCCACCACGTTAGAGAGTGTCGAACAATCGGATTTAAAGATATTAATTGAGATATCTTCGTGTAATCCCTGCACCATTGGTTCAGCATACAGAGCTGAAGAGGTCGCATGTGAAAACGAGCAAAGGGGATCGCGTCCGATGCAGCAGTCATAAGACCTAGAATTTCCATGCATAAGACTACCGAAGGGAATGATTGTGACTGAATGTTTCGACAAGCTGTAATCAATTTTAGACGTCTCTTGTCTGTTAAAGACAGAGTCATGGACACTGAATCTATCTGGAAACCCAGAAAGGTTACCCTTGTTTGAGGAATCAAAGAACTTTTTAGTAAATTGATCCTCCAACCATGATCTTGAAGAAACAACACAAGTCGATTCGTATGAGACTCTGCTAAATGTAAAGACGGAGCAAGTACCAAGATATCGTCCAAATAAGGAAATACCACAATACCCTGTTCTCTGATTACAGACAGAAGGGCACCGAGAATCTTTGTGAAAATTCTTGGAGCTGTAGCAAGGCCAAACGGTAGAGCCACAAATTGGTAATGCTTGTCTAGAAAAGAGAATCTCAGGAACTGATAATGATCTGGATGAATCGGAATATGCAGATATGCATCCTGTAAATCTATTGTGGACATATAATTCCCTTGCTGAACAAAAGGCAATATAGTCCTTACAGTTACCATCTTGAACGTTGGTATCCTTACATAGCGATTCAATAATTTTAGATCCAGAACTGGTCTGAAGGAATTCTCCTTCTTTGGTACAATGAAGAGATTTGAATAAAACCCCATCCCCTGTTCCGGAACTGGAACTGGCATAATTACTCCAGCCAACTCTAGATCTGAAACACAATTCAGAAATGCTTGAGCTTTCACTGGATTTACTGGGACATGGGAAAGAAAAAATCTCTTTGCAGGAGGTCTCATCTTGAAACCAATTCTGTACCCTTCTGAAACAATGTTCTGAATCCAAAGATTGTGAACAGAATTGATCCAAATTTCTTTGAAAAAACGTAACCTGCCCCCTACCAGCGGAACTGGAATGAGGGCCGTACCTTCATGTGAACTTAGAAGCAGGCTTTGCCTTTCTAGCAGGCTTGGATTTATTCCAGACTGGAGATGGTTTCCAAACTGAAACTGCTCCTGAGGACGAAGGATCAGGCTTTTGTTCTTTGTTGAAACGAAAGGATCGAAAACGATTGTTAGCCCTGTTTTTACCTTTAGACTTTTTATCCTGTGGTAAAAAAGTTCCTTTCCCACCAGTAACAGTTGAAATAATAGAATCCAACTGAGAACAAAATAATTTGTTTCCCTGGAAAGAAATGGAAAGTAGAGTTGATTTAGAAGCCATATCAGCATTCCAAGTCTTAAGCCATAAAGCTCTTCTGGCTAAGATAGCCAGAGACATAAATCTAACATCAACTCTAATAATATCAAAAATGGCATCACAGATGAAATTATTAGCATGCTGGAGAAGAATAATAATATCATGAGAATCACGATTTGTTACTTGTTGCGCTAGAGTTTCCAACCAAAAAGTTGAAGCTGCAGCAACATCAGCCAATGATATAGCAGGTCTAAGAAGATTACCTGAACATAGATAAGCTTTTCTTAGAAAAGATTCAATTTTTCTATCTAAAGGATCCTTAAACGAGGTACCATCTGATGTAGGAATGGTAGTACGTTTAGCAAGGGTAGAAATAGCCCCATCAACTTTAGGGATTTTGTCCCAAAATTCTAACCTGTCAGGCGGAACAGGATATAATTGCTTAAAACGTTTAGAAGGAGTAAATGAATTACCCAATCTATCCCATTCCTTAGCAATTACTGCAGAAATAGCATTAGGAACAGGAAAGACTTCTGGAATAACCGCAGGAGCTTTAAAAACCTGATCTAAACGTATAGAATTAGTATCAAGAGGACTAGAATCCTCTATTTCTAAAGCAATTAGTACTTCTTTAAGTAAAGAGCGAATAAATTCCATCTTAAATAAATATGAAGATTTATCAGCATCAATCTCTGAGACAGAATCCTCTGAACCAGAAGAGTCCAAAGAATCAGAATGATGGTGTTCATTTAAAAATTCATCTGTAGAAAGAGAAGATTTAAAAGACTTTTTACGTTTACTAGAAGGAGAAATAACAGACAAAGCCTTCTTTATGGATTCAGAAACAAAATCTCTTATGTTATCAGGAACATTCTGCACCTTAGATGTTGAGGGAACTGCAACAGGCAATGGTACATCACTAAAGGAAATATTATCTGCATTAACAAGTTTGTCATGACATTTAATACAAACAACAGCTGGAGGAATAGCTACCAAAAGTTTACAGCAGATACACTTAGCTTTGGTAGATCCAGCAGGCAGAGGTTTTCCTGTAGTATCTTCTGGCTCAGATGCAACGTGAGACATCTTGCAATATGTAAGAGAAAAAACAACATATAAAGCAAAATAGATCAAATTCCTTATAAGACAGTTTCAGGAATGGGAAAAAAATGCCAAACATCAAGCTTCTAGCAACCAGAAGCAAATGAAAAATGAGACTGAAATAATGTGGAGACAAAAGCGACGCCCATATTTTTTGGCGCCAAAAAAGACGCCCACATTATTTGGCGCCTAAATGCTTTTTGCGCCAAAAATGACGCAACATCCGGAACGCCGACATTTTTGGCGCAAAATAACGTCAAAAAATGACGCAACTTCCGGCGACACGTATGACGCCGGAAACGGAAATGAATTTTTGCGCCAAAAAAGTCCGCGCCAAAAATGACGCAATAAAATGAAGCATTTTCAGCCCCCGCGAGCCTAACAGCCCACAGGGAAAAAGTCAAATTTTTGAGGTAAGAAAAAATATGATAATTAAAGCATAATCCCAAATATGAAACTGACTGTCTGAAAATAAGGAATGTTGAACATTCTGAGTCAAGGCAAATAAATGTTTGAATACATATATTTAGAACTTTATAAATAAAGTGCCCAACCATAGCTTAGAGTGTCACAGAAAATAAGACTTACTTACCCCAGGACACTCATCTACATGATTGTAGAAAGCCAAACCAGTACTGAAACGAGAATCAGTAGAGGAAATGGTAAATATAAGAGTATATCGTCGATCTGAAAAGGGAGGTAAGAGATGAATCTCTACGACCGATAACAGAGAACCTTATGAAATAGACCCCGTAGAAGGAGATCACTGCATTCAATAGGCAATACTCTCCTCACATCCCTCTGACATTCACTGCACGCTGAGAGGAAAACCGGGCTCCAACTTGCTGCGGAGCGCATATCAACGTAGAATCTAGCACAAACTTACTTCACCACCTCCCTTGGAGGCAAAGTTTGTAAAACTGATTTGTGGGTGTGGTGAGGGGTGTATTTATAGGCATTTTAAGGTTTGGGAAACTTTGCCCCTCCTGGTAGGAATGTATATCCCATACGTCACTAGCTCATGGACTCTTGTTAATTACATGAAAGAAAGAGCCATTTCTTCTTTAGATGTCGTCAAGCTGAGGCAGAAACAGACAGGCACACAGTCACTTTATTTTAAAGGTTAAAAAGGAGATACACAAGTGGTAATTTACTATGACCTAGGTTACAAGTCGCACGGTATGGTTTTCTGCGCATGATATGATCTTTGTGTGCGTTATGATCATCGATTTAATGTTAAAGGTCGCGAGTTTTGTCTTTCCCACGTTCAATATGGTCTTTTTTGCAACAATGCATTACGCACTTGAAGAGCTGTAATTATATGTTTTGGGAAACAAAAAAGTTTCACAAAACACATCAAAAATACCTTACAAAGTACACTTATACCCATAAGTACACTTAAACCCATAAACTACAATTTAACCCCTAAACCGCCATCCCCCCAAAGTGCAAACACTAATTAAAATGATTAACCCCTAAACTGCCATACACCCACATTGTAAAGTATCTAAATACACTATTAACCCCTAAACCACCATCCCCCACATCGTAAACAATAATTAAAACTATTAACCCCTAAACCTTCATCTCCCCACATTGCAAAAACTAATTAAAACTATAAACCCCTAAACCGCCACACCTACACATCACAAAGTATCTACACTATTAACCCCTAAACTGCCATCCCCCCACATCGCAAACAATAATTAAAACTATTAACCGCCATCCCCCCACACAGTAAAGTTCTACACTAATAACTAAACCCCCTATTCTAACACCCCCTAACTTGACCCCATTTAAAATACACAAAAAATAAAAATACACCTTAAAAAAACAAGTTACCTGAAAAAAAATTAAAACCTAAGCTTAAACAAACAAAAAAAAAGTAACAATAGTTGAAAAAAAAATTACATCCAAAATAAAAACATATTCCTATTCTAATACCTCTAAAAAAAAAAATACCCACCCCAAAATAAAAAAAAATATAATCTACAAATAAACTACCAATAGCCCTTTAAAGTGACTTTTCTAGGGCATTGCCCTAAAACTAACAGCTCTTTTGCATAAAGGAGCCTCTCACGCTGGTTTTGACGGCTAACGCCAAACTCTAAATCTAGGCGTTAGGTTTTATTTTTATTTCACAGGTAAGTTTGTATCTATTTTAACTAGGTAGACTAATTAGTAAATAGTTATTAACTATTTACTAGCTGCCTAGTTAAAATAAATACAAAATTACTTGTAAAATAAAACCTAACCTGCCTTACACTAAAACCTAACATTACAATAAAATGAAATTAAATTAATGAAATACAAATTACTAACTTACAAAAAAAATAAACACTAAATTACAAAAAAATAAAAAACGAAAATATCAAAAATAAAAATGAATTACACCTAATCTAATAGCCTTATCGAAATAAAAAAGCTTCCCCAAATAAAAAAAACCTTAGCATCGCGGACCCCCGATGAGACGTGGATGAACACGGAAGGAGGTGTGGTTCTGGCAAGATAAAATTTCCACAACAGTGTGTTGCATTGTGAAAATTTTCCTTTTGAAATACTGGGGTTTAAATATATATATGTAACATTATCTCCTATATGAATACTGCATAAGAGATTGCTTGTATTTTTTCCACTCCTGTGAATAACATTGTGCTAACAGTTATCAGTATAAACTGATGAGATGTTGGAGGAGTTTACAGGAACTTTCTCTACAACTTCATGGTATGATTGTTTCAAGTTTTTACATAAGTATGTATTTAGTTTTATATAGGAATTATTTAGTTAATAATTTCAAGGTTTATTTAGATTTATTTTAATTATATTTAAGATAAGGGGTGTTAGGGTTAGACTTAGGCTTATGGTTAAGTTAGGGTTAGGGTTATGCTTAGGGTTACGTTTAGGTTAGGGTTAGGTTTAGGGGTTAATAACTTTAGTATAGTGGCGGTGACATTGGGGGTGGCAGATTAGGGGATAATAAGTGTAATGTAAGTGGCGGCGATGTTAAGGACAGCAGATTAGGGGTTAATAACTGTAATGTAGGTGGCGGCGATGTTAGGGGCAGCAGATTAGGGGTTAATAACTGTAATGTAGGTGGCGGCGATGTTAGGTGCAGCAGATTAGGGGTGTTTAGACGTGGGGTTTATGTTAGGATGTTAGGTTTTAACGTTTCTTTTTCTTTTCCCCATAGACATCAATGAGGCTACATTACGGAGCTTTTGTTTCCGCAATTGCAGGTGTTAGACTTTTTTTTTGCCGGCTCTACCCATTGACTTCTTCGCATGATATGATCTTTGTGTGCGTTATGATCATCGATTTAATATTAAAGGTCGCAAGTTTTGTCTTTCCCACATGCAATATGGTCTTTTCTGCAACAATCCATTACGCACTTGAAGAGCTGTAATTATATGTTTTGGGAAACAAAAAAGTTTCACAAAACACATCAAAAATACCTTACAAAGTACACTTATACCCATAAATACACTTAAACCCATAAACTACAATTTAACCCCTAAACCGCCATCCCCCAAATTGCAAACACTAATTAAAATGATTAACCCCTAAACTGCCATACACCCACATTGTAAAGTATCTAAATACACTATTAACCCCTAAACCACCATCCCTCACATCGTAAACAATAATTAAAACTATTAACCCCTAAACCTTCATCCCCCACAATGCAAAAACTAATTAAAACTATAAACCCCTAAACCGCCACACCTACACATCACAAAGTATCTACACTATTAACCCCCAAACTGCCATCCCCCCACATCGCAAACAATAATTAAAACTATTAACCGCCATCCCCCCACACAGCAAAGTTCTACACTAATAACTAAACCCCCTATTCTAACACTCCCTAAATAAAAATACACCTTAAAAAACAAGTTACCTGTAAAAAAAATTAAAACCTAAGCTTAAACAAAAAAAACGTTAGTTGAAAAGAAAATACATCCACAATAAAAACATATTCCTATTCTAATACCCCTAAAAAAAAAAAAAATACCCACCCCAAAATAAAAAAATAATAATCTACAACTAAACTACCAAAAGCCCTTTAAAGGGACTTTTCTAGGGCATTGCCCTAAAACTAACAGCTCTTTTGCATAAAGAATTAAACAATTACCGCCTAACATTACAATCCCCCACCCTCTAACCACCAAAATAAAAAAATCCTAACTAAAAAAACTAAAAAAAACAAATCTACCCATTGCCCGAAAAGGATGGGCATTGCTTTTAAAAGGGCATTCATATATTTTGCTGCCAATTAAAAAAAAAACTAATCTTTAAAAAAAAAAAACACACACCCCAAATATAAAAAAACAAATACCCCCAAAATTGGTACTCATCAATGATGAAGGGCGGCACTTCATCTTCATCCATCGAGGGACCATCTTCTTCAATTTTCATTCAGGTCGTGGTCCATCTTCTATCTTGATCCCAGTGGTGGCTGTGAAGTCTTCAGCAAGGTTGGCTGTGACATCGGTGATCCTCTTCAGAGCATCAACAGGGAGCTCCTCTTCATGTGATCTCCAGCCGCACACTGAAGATTGAATGCATGGTACCTCTTATTGGGTACCCTTACATTCCTATTGGCTGATTTGATTCTTCAAATTTAAATCAGCCAATAGGATGAAAGCAGCTTTGATCTTAAAAGGTGGCAAGAAAAACATGGCTGACACCCTATACTAAACATGCAGGGCTGCCCTTGGAAAATATTGCACTACTGGCAATATACCCCAAGTAAAATGCAGGTTACTCCCCTGGAACGCCCAGCTAACTCCAATAGAAACTCTATGAGGCCTACTTAGCAAGCCGTCAACTGTGCTGCATTTGACACCACCAATACGCTCACCTGACATCGCCTAATATCGTGGCCGCACCCTGAATATGTTCTCCATATTTTTAAAAAAAGCTGTCAAAAAGCCGCGCACCAATTACGGGGCGATAAGCAGCGGACTGTTGTTAACTAACAGTCATCGATCTCGCTGCTCTTCGGCTTTTTCACAGCTTTAGTTATACCCTGTCACTAAACATTCCACTATACTAAACTGTTAAACCCCTATCCCGCCGCTCCCGGACCCCGCTATAACTAAATAAAGTTATTAACCCCCCGCCGCCACCTACATTATGTTCTTAACCCCTAATCTGCAGCCCCCTATACCGCCACCACATACATTATGTTATTAACCCCTATCCTTCCGCTCCCGGAGCCCACCGCAACTAAATAAATGTATTAACCCCTAAACCCCTGGCCTCCCACATCACTACCACTTACTAAACCTATTAACCCCTAAACCGCCAGCCCCCCACATCGCCATAAACTAAATTAAACTACTAACCCCTAAACCTAAACACCCGCTAACTTTATATTAAATGTTAACTCATCCCTATCTTATAATAAATTTAAACTTACCTTTAGATTTAAATTAAACTATATTAAATTGCGGTCCCACCCCTTGTGCTTTCTCCCTCCTCCTTTCTTTTGCTCTCTCTCTCTCTCCCCCTCTCTTTTGCGCTCTCTCTCTCCCCTATCTTTTGCGCGCTCTCTCTCCCCTCTCGTTTGCTCTCTCTCCCTCCTCTTTTGCGCTCTCTCTCTCTCTCCCCTCTCTTTTGCGCTTTCTCTTTCCACCCTCTCTTTTGTGCTCTCTCTCCCCCTCTCTCTTTTGCGCTCTGCCTCCCCCCTCTCTTTTGAGCTCTCTCTCCCCCTCTCTTTTGCGCTCTCTCCCCCTCTCTTTTGCGCTCTCTCCACCCCTCTCTTTTGCGCTCTCTCTCTCCCCCTCTTTTGCGTTCTCTCTCTCCCCCTCTCTTTTGCGTTCTCTCTCTCCCCCCTCTCTTTTGCGCTCTCTCTCCCTCTCTTTTGCGCTCTCTCCACCCCTCTCTTTTGCGCTCTCTCTCTCCCCCTCTTTTGCGTTCTCTCTCTCTCCCTCTCTTTTGCGTTCTCTCTCTCCCCCTCTCTTTTGCGTTCTCTCTCTCCTCCCTCTCTTTTGCGCTCTCTCTCTCTCCCCTCTCTCTCTCTTTCCCCTTCTCTCTCTCCCCTCTATCTCTCTCTCCCACTCTCTATCTCCCCCTCTCTCTTCCCCCTCTCTTTATCTCCCCCCTCTCTCTCCCCCTCTCAGCCCCCTCTCTCTCTCCCTCTCTCCCCCTCTCTCTATCCCCCTCTCTCTCCCCCTCTCTCTTTCCCCTCTCTCTCTCCCCCCTCTCTCTCCCCTCTCTCTCTCCCCCTCTCTCTCTCCCCCCCTCTCTCCCCCTCTCTCTCTCCCCCTCTCTCTCCCCTCTCTCTCTCCCCCTCTCTCTCTCCCCCTCTCTCTCCCCCCTCTCTCCCCCCTCTCTCTCTCCCCCCTCTCTCTCCCCCTCTCTCTCCCCCCTCTCTCCCCCCTCTCTCGCCCCTCTCTCTCCCCCTTTTCTCCACCTCTCTCGCCCCTCTTTCTCTCCCCCTCTCTCACCCCCTCTCTCTCTCTCTCCCCCTCTCTCTCTCTCCCCTTTCTCTCTCTCTTTCTCCCCTCTCTCTCTCCCATCTCTCTCACCCCTCTCTCTCTCCCATCTCTCCCTCCCCCTTCTCTCTCTCTCTCTCTCTCTCTCTCTCTCTCTCTCTCTCTCTCTCTCTCTCTCTCTCTCCCCTCTCTCTCTCTCTCTCTCTCTCTCCTCTCTCTCTCTCTCCCCTCTCTCTCCCCCCTCTCAGCCCCCTCTCTCTCTCCCTTTCTACCCCTCTCTCTATCCCCCTCTCTCTTTTACTCTCCCCCCTCTCTCTCCCTCTCTCTCTGCCCCCTCTCTCTCTGCCCCCCCTCTCTCTCTCCCCCCCTCTCTCTATCTACCACCCTTCTCTCTATCTCCCCCCTCTCTCTCCTCCCCCTCTCTTTCATCTCCCCCTCTCTCTTCCCCTTTTTTTTTGCTCTCTCTCTTTCACTCTCTTTTGCTCTCTCTCTCTTTCTCCCTCTTATTTTCTCTCTCTCCCTCTATTTTGCTCTTCTTCTCTTGCTCTTTCCCCTCTCTTATCCTATCTTTAGCTCTTTCCCATCTCTTTTGTTCTGTCCCCCACTTTCTATCTCTCCACCCTCTCAATCTCTCTCCCCTCTATCTTGCGTGTGCAATCGGCCATGCCCCCTCTCACGCCGGCCATGCCCCCTTCAAGCCTGGTCATGCCCCTCTCATGCCCGGCCACGCCCAATTCCGCCCTCACCACAGATCAGGTAAGGACTCTAAGGCCAGGTGTGTTTGTCCTCGTGCTGTCTCTACTGCGCATAACAGCTTCGGACAAACACACTTGGCCTTTTATATTATATGATATTTAGAATGAATGTTCCTTTAAATGACGTCATCAAAGAGGATGCTCCTCGTCGGATGTCTTGAAGATGGAGGCACTCCGCGCCAGATGGATGAAGATAGAAGATGCGTCTGGGGGAATACTTCTGCGGGCTTGGATGAAGACTTCGGCCGTTTGGATGAACACTTCTGCCGGCTTCTTGGAGGATGGATGTCGGATCTTCAAAACTGTAAGTGGATCTTCAGGGGTTAGTGTTAGGATTTTTTAAGGGTTTATTGGATGGGTTTGATTTTTAGATTAGGGGTATGGTCTGCAATAGAGCTAAATGCCCATTTAAGGGTAATGCCCATCCAAATGCCCTTTTCAGGGCAATGGGGAGCTTAGGTTTTTTTAGTTAGCTTTTTATTTGGGGGTTGGTTGTGTGGGTGGTGGGTTTTACTGTTGGGGGGTATTTGTATTTTATTATACAGGTGAAAGAGCTGATTACTTTGGGGCAATGCCCGGCAAAAGGCCCTTTTAAGGGCTCTGTAGTTTATTGTAGGTTAGGGTTTTTTTATTTTGGGGAGGCTTTTTTATTTTCATAGGGTGTAATTAGTTTAAAGCTTTGATAATTTCTTTTTTCCTTTTTGTAAATTAGTGTTTATTTTTGTGTAACTTACGCCTAGATTTAGAGTTCTGCGTTAGCCATCAAAAGCAGCGTTAAGGGGTCCTAACGCTGCTTTTGGCTGACCGCTGGTATTTAGAGTGGTATTACCATATGCCCCAGTAGCAACGTTAAACTTATAGGGACTGATCTACATAGGAATTTAACCCTACACGTAGTCATTAAAAGGCCACTTAATATATGCTAAGATAAAGGCATAATGATAACTTTCTAGACTAGTGTAACATTTGTAAAGGAACAGAAGACTAGGTAAAACCTATTATGGGGTTGAAATCACTGCTTCCCCATAGATCATAGTACTTCTATTGCTAGACAGCATATTAGTGGGTAAAGTAAACGTACCACTATCGCCTTGTTTTAGTTTGCTGTTTAGCAAAAAAAGTATACATATTATGCATACTGTTTTCATTTTGAAAGGGACACTTTTATTGGGGTTAACACAATCTATTCCTGTTATGAACTCAGGTGTGGAATTGAATCTATTTGTGTTGTCAGAAATTAATAATGTCTCCCTCAATATTAAAACCTTCAGGTCTTCATGTTTTCAATTGGAATATCCAATAGGCTTCCTGGTAAAAAAGCCTAATTTCACCCCCTCTTTCGGGGAGTCTGTCCTGTTCAATAACCTGCCATTGAAAGCTTTTTACATCCTTATCATGAATGTGAATGAAGTGCCTTGCTAAATCATTACATTCAACACCATTGTCAATGTTGTTTAAGTGCTCACGTATACGTGTTCGTGCCTCCCTGGACGAGCACCATACATATTGTTTTCTACAAGAAGTGCAATCTACCAGATAAATTACATTATGGGAGCGACAATTTGTGCATTGTTTTAGCATGTACACTTTCTGGGTGACCATAGACTGAAAATTACAAGTTACTCTAGTACACCCACAGGCAATACATTTGTTGAAATGGCATTTATAATGTCCTTTTACGTGTAGCCAACTATTTTCACTTTTCTGTTTCCTAAGCATGCTAGGTGACAGTATGTTACCTAGGGAACATCCTCTCTTTGCCACATAATTACATCCAGATTGGACAAAATCTTTTAAGCTATCCTCTGCCATCAGTATAGGTAGATGTTTGACTACTATACTGCAAATTTCCCTAAATTGGGGGCTGTAGGTAGTTACAAAAAGGGGTTTTGCGTTATCAAAAGAATTGCGTCTTGACTGCCTTGTGTTATTTAATAGCATTTGTGTTCTGTCCATTCGTGTGACCTAAAGAAGGCCCTAGTTACAGCTTTTTTGGCATACCCTCTCTCCAAAAGTTGGGTTTTTAATACTACACTATTTTTCTCAAAATCAGATTCACTGGTACAATTATGTTTAATGCGTATGAACTGTCCCTTAGCAACCCCAAAGCCTTTATGTCTCGGGTGGTTGCTATTCGCATGTAGGATTGTATTTGATGAAATTGGTTTGCGATATAGATTCGTTTGTAACTTGGCCTGTTATTATATTACCTGTTAGAATTACATCCAAATATACAGTCTCAAATAGATCTGATTGGGAAGTAAATTGTAATCCCACCTCACTAGAATTAATCAATGAGATGAAGTCAGACTTCTCTTCCTCAGTCCCAGTCCAAATTATCAAAAGATCATCTATTTATCTCTTGTATGTTTTAATACAATCTCTATAGGGGTTACCTTCTCCATAGACGTGGGACCGCTCCCACCAGGCCATGTAGATGTTCGCATAGGGCGGTGCAAATTTAGCACCCATAGCGGTCCCACGCCTCTGGAGAAAATACTCACCCTCGAATTTAAAATAATTATGGTGCAAAATAAGATCAAGTGCTTCAACCACAAAGTCTTTGAGTGATTCATCATAATTACTCAACTGGTCAAGAAGACATCTAACTGCCCTGAGCCCCAAGTTATGTGGTATGGCCGAATACAGGCCAACCACATCAATCGTTAGCCAAGAGCAATCATTATCCCACACTATCTGAGTAAGGCAGTTCAATAGAAGTTTAGTATCCTTCAAATAGGAGGGAATCTAGAGAATGATGGGCTGGAGGAGGGACTTGACCCAACTGGAAAGATGCTCAAAAAGAGAGCCAATGCCTGAGACTATAGGTCTCCCCTTCACGACCTCCAAGGACTTATGTACTTTTGGGAGGTGGTGAAAGATAGGTACTACCGGGCAGGGAACATACAAAAATTCAACAGTGCCTTGGTCCAAGACTCCCTCCTCCAATCCGTCATCCAGAAGGCTCCATAACTTCCGTTTAAATACATCGGTGGGATCAGAATTCAAAACTCGATATACATTGTTATCATATAACTGCCTGTGTGCCTCAGCTATGTAATAGGACTTATCAAGTACAACAATACTTCCTCCCTTGTCTGAGTCTTTGATGACTATATCTTCTCTAGATCTGAGTCTATCAATAGCTTCTCTCTGTTCAAGGGACAAATTAGGGTATGATCTCTTAGGATTTTTAGAAAATTTGATCTTGTTCGACTCTCTTATGAAATGCTTCTATGAAGGGGCCTCTCTCACGGGTGGGGTACAAGATTGATTTAGGCATATAGCCGCCATGAAATGACTTGAGGACTTGTGATTCTGCGTTTGACTCAGAGCCCAAATCTAGAAAGCAAATAGTATCACAGACTTCCTGAAAGCTAACAACATCACACGTTGGTTGACCTACTAAGTGTAAAGTTTGGTCATTAGTTGTGGTTTGTGGGTTAGTGGTATATTTGTCCCAAAATAATTTTTTGAGTGTTAAATCCCTAATTAGTTTATTCACATCGACAATAGTGTCAAAGAGATTAAACTTCTTGCTAGGGACATAACCCAAGCCCAAACTTAACACCTCTGTCTCCAAAGTAGTGAGTGTTGTTGAGGATAAGTTTATAATCTTTATAGGGTATATTTGTTCCATCTGCCCCTTCCTCTGCTTCGTCCCCTTCTGCCTCTTGCCCCTCTTCCTCTTTCTCCTCCTTCAGTGGCCCTGATGGCATTCTGAAAAACTTGTGTGCCTTCCCTATGATCAGGAGGTGTTGAGGTAGCTGATGGCCTTGGGTCTGTCCCATTGTCACTCAGAAATTCTATATTCCTCAGCTCACTAGCTGTTAATTGTTTGCTAGTACTATCTTTTTTGTAGGAGTTTCTGGTGACAATGGGATCTGATCTAGCATTCTTAATAATTGGTCTAAGTACCTGTGCCTCATCATCTGATGGGCCACTAGAGTCAAACCTATTGTCATTTTCAGAGCGTTCCTCCTCAGAAGAATCATTATCTGAGAAGGTTACTTTTTTCTCTTTTGATTTTTCACTATTAAGGGGCTGTGTTTGTCTAGAGCGGGATCTAGACCTTCTCTGTCTAGTGTTAGTAAGGAGGGAGCGCAAATGCCATGTATAAACCCTGTTGTTAGTATGGTCTGCATAGTCTCTGTTATATTTTTTAAGCTTAAAATTATCAAGGTCAGTTCTAAATTTCTTAATAGTGTCTTGAAGTATTAGATCAAACTGGGTATATTTGGGATGATCTATAAAGCTATTTAATTGTTTTTGTATATTCACCACTTCTTCCCTTTTTTTATTAAGCTGCCCCTCCTTATACTTTACAATAAGACCCATAAGGATGTAAAAAGCTTTAAATGACAGGTTATTGAACAGGTCAGACCCCCCCGAAAGAGGGGGTGAAAGTTGGCTTTTTTACCAGGAAGCCTATTGGATATTCCAATTGAAAACACGAAGACCTGAAGGTTTTAATATTGAGGGAGACATTATTAATTTCTTGCAAAGCAAATAGATTCAATTCTACACCTGAGTTCATAACATGAATAGATTGTGTTAACCCCAATAAAATTGTCCCTTTCAAAATGAAAACAGTATGCATAATATGTATACTTTTTTTGCTAAACAGCAAACTAAAACAAGGCGATAGTGGTACGTTTACTTTAACAACTAATATGCTGTCTAGCAATATAAGTACTATGATCTATGGGGAAGCAGTGATTTCAACCCCATAATAGGTTTTACCTAGTCTTCTGTTCCTTTACAAATGTTACACTAGTCTAGACAGTTACCATTATGCCTTTATCTTAGAATATATTAAGTGGCCTTTTTATGACTACGTGTAGTGTTAAATTCCTATGTAGATCAGTCCTTATAAGTTTAACGTTGCTACTGGGGCATATGGTAATACCACTTTAAAATAGGCCTTACTTGAAACATTGATACTTTGTATACAGGTTATGCTTTTTAGTTAAGACGTTTTCTTATATAATACTTTACTGGCACTAATTTACTAAATTAATGTGTTCTAAGTTCAAAAACAGACCTTCATGATGTAGTAACATATTATAGTTGTACTCTGTGTGCTTAGGTGCTGCCGGAATTAACAAAGGCTTTTGAACACTAAATAGTTATATGATGGTTTCTGTCAAATTTACAATGTTACATTTTTAGTGATTTATATACTTTCAAGAAACTGTCACCCAATATCTGTTGACAGTTCATTGTCCAATATTATGTAATATCACAATTAAAAGTGAGTTTTTTTTGTCTTAAATGCTTTAATTGTCTTCAGCTGGGAACATATGCTGCACCGGATACAGGGCTATACAGCCCCTGTGTTAGTGTGCTCTAATGTGTCTATTAGTAAGGCTATACCTAGCCGAAACGCGTAAGTGAGCCCAGCAATTTGTTCTTATGCACTTTAATTTGTTTTAAAGACCTTGTCTTTTTTTACATGGTTTCCAATAAAGCTACAATTTTTTACTAAATAGTGCCTCGAGACTCACCCGGTCTTTTGTGTTTGAGTACTATTTGATATTTTACCGGGTTGGAGACTCGGCACTATGGTGATCACAGCAGAGCTTTGGGGCTACGGAGACGTAGAGGGAATCCGATTGGATGGAAGAACTGCCTATGTCACAGACCGGAAGTTGACTGATGAGGAGTATACAGCTGTAGTGACCCGGTCGCTTTGGAACGTTCCAGCTGATCGATAGACGCTGCAAGTTTAATCGCAACTAGGAGACCAAGGCACATTGAGAAGTCACAGGCGAGCCTGTCCACGGGAAAAAGTCTAGGGAGCTACTGGATGTGATGTGCTTCCTCCCGGTATCAACGTTCGCAATTAATGCCATACCGTAGCCTTGCTGTATGAAAACTAAGGTACATTTTCAGCACTTGTTATATGTTTGTGCAATACGACTCACTCCACACACAAGGGTCCGTAGACAGTTATATTGATGCTTGCTGATTACTAGCTCAACACAGATTCCCTGCCCATAAGCCACACGCCTGGTGCCACACTAGGAACATTTCCTTCATTTGTAGATTAATTAATATTTTAATATATTTTAATTTAAATCTAAAGGTAAATTTACATTTATTATAAGATAGGGATGAGTTCATATTTAATATAAAGTTAGCGGATTGTTAGGTTTAGGGGTTAATAGTTTAATTTAGTTTATGGCTATGTGGGGGGCTGGCAGTTTAGGGGTTGATAGGTTTAGTAAGTGGTAGTGATGTGGGAGGCCAGGGGTTTTGGGGTTAATATATTTATTTAGTTGTGGAGGGCTCCGGGGGTGGCGGTTTAGGGGTTAATAACTTTATTTAGTTGGGCTTGGGTTAGGTGGCGGTGGTGTAGGGGGCGGCAGAATAGGCGGCAGAATAGGGGTTAATAAGTATAATGTAGGTGGTGGTGGTGTAGGGGCGGAAGATTAGGGGTTAATAAGTTTAATGTAGGTGGCGGCGGTGTAGGGGGCGGCAGATTAGGGGTTAATTAGTATAATGTAGGTGGCGGTGGTATAGGGGGCAGCAGATTAGGGGTGTTTAGACTCGGGGTACATGTTAGGGTGTTAGGTGTAAACATAACTTTTATTCTCCAATTTTATTCTCCCAATTAATGGGATATCGGGCAGCAGCGAACATAAGCTTTGCTATGGCATTAGCCGCCTCCAGGGCGGCGGATTTAAAACCAGGTACGCTGGGCCGGAATAGTGGCGAGCGTACCTGGTAGATATTTGTTAACTAGCAAAAGTAGTCAGATAGTGCCGAATTTGCATTCAGAACATCTGTAGTGACATAAGCATCGATCTGTGTTGGACTGAGACCGGCAGATCGTATGTTACGTCACAGATTTCAACTTTTGCCGGTCTGTATGGTTTGATAACTGAGGGGAATCAGGCTCTCCACAATTACTCTGCGGAATTCCAGTGTATTTGCGGTTGACGGCTTGATAAATAGGCCTCTACATTTGCAATACCTGACTATTAAAGTAGTGATGTTAATACATGTATATAGAATGTTTAAATTATATACACTTTACATAATGCATACTCATTTAAGTATTGTATAGATTTTAAACATGTTTTTTTTTAATGGAAAAAATGTGTTACATCTATATAATACTTAAACTAATCTGCATTATACAGGAAAAATGCATATAATAAACATTCTATTTGTCACGCCGCAATAGACGCGGCAATGGTGACTTGTTGCTATGGCCGTTGAGATAGACGCAGGTGGTGCTTCAGAGCATGCAGCGATGATGTTATCCCCACACGCTGCATCTTTATTCTGGATGCCGCTCCTCTGTACACCTGTGTGTCCTCCTTGGCTCGAATTGATGCCTATGTAAGTACCTACAGTGCCTACATAAACTGCCAAGTATAGGTGTTACTTAGTGTGCTCCTGGGTGTTACTGTTACTGTTGCTGAACACTGCTTGTCTGACCCCTCTGCCTTTTAATCCCTAAACTGCTGGACTGATATACTGCTGCTGAACTCTGCTTGTCTGACCACTCTGCCTGTTAACCCCTAAACTGTTGGATTGATATACTGCTGCTAAACTCTGCTTGTCTGACCACTCTGCCTGTTAACCCCTAAACTGTTGGATTAATATACTGCTGCTGGACTTTGCTTGTCTGACCACTCTGCCTGCCTAACCACTAAACTGCTGGATTGATATACTGTTTCTGAACTGAGCTTGTCTAACCATTCTATTGGTTTACCCCTGAACTGTTATACTGTTGGATTTCCCATTGTTGCTGACTCCTACCTGTTCCTACCGCCGGATTTCCTTCCTATTGTCGCTAAAGACTGCCCTGCCTTCTGTGAGTACTGCTTTCCTCATTTTACAAACTTTCTCTGCTCTGTGATATTTCCTGCTCTTGATGCCGGCATAAGAAGACTACTGGCCAAGTTTGGTTTGATAGGGGAATATCCCACGAGCATTACACTATTTACATATACTGTTCCTCTAAACTATTAACCCCTTATGTGTCCTCATCCCCAGCACATCCTAACTCTGCTACACTATTAACCCCTAATCTAACATAACTATTAACCTAAGAACCCATAACCTAGAAACCTCTAAACCTTCACAAAGCACTACCAAAAATAAAAAAACTGTTATCCCTACTCTAAAACTTAAGTCCCTTAAAAAAAAGCCCACCTCAAAATAAAAACTAAAATTTACTCTGAAATGGGCTATTGTAGGACATTGCCCCAAAATGATTAAGATGTTTTACGTGCCAAAAAATCCCTAATCTACAACCAAAGTAACCCCCAAAGAAAAAGACAGCGAAAGGAACAGCATGGGACTGTAGCAACCTAAGGGTTAAGGTTAGAATGAGTGAGATAGAAGAAGAGGGCTGAGTGTAGAAGCTAGTGCAACATTGTTGCAAGTGTAGGGAGGAGTCCCTGGCCTTACCTTAAAACGAACTGCATGTAGCTTCCTGTCCCTCTTTCTCCTTGGATCCTGAAGCTGAGACCCCATTTTTTCTTCGCTTTGGAAATCATAGGCCTTGTCAGGGCCGGACTGGGAAATCAGACCAGCCCTAGAAATTTGTATAGACCGGTCCAGCCACGCCCCTTCAGCCCAGCCACGCCCCCTCCAAATTCTGAAACTTGCCACTCAGAAATAATGCTGCAGTGTTCCCTGTTTTATTAAAACATTAGTACTAATGACAAAGCGCAGGGGGCATAAGGTAATGCAGCAGGCAGGGAGTGAGGAGGAGGGCAGGGGGCATCAGGTAATTATACAGCAAGCAGGGGGTGAGTAGACAAAAGTATGATATGTGAGACAGGAGCAGGGATGTGAAATGGCTTTAAAAAATCATGAGACTGATGTAAAATAAATTAAATTCCTAATATTAATTTGTAAAAACAACATGTCTACACATAAAAAATAAATACTGTAAATTTTGTGTCATACATACATTTGTTAGTACTCTTAGCAATTCAACACTCACTAAGGGTGGAAGCCTGATGTCTGTCCTCAAAACCTGACACACTGCAGAGCATACAAATTAACATACACACAGAGTGACACCATTACACAGCAAACACACAATTGTACAGAGTATCAAATACACAGCAACACACCCTGAAGAGCATACAAATAAACATGCACACACACCACATTCATGCAGACACACAACAACATATGCATACACCACATTCATGCAGACACACAACATATGCATACACCACATTCATGCAGACACACACCACACACACACCATACACAAACCACATACATGCAGACACACAACATGCTCACACCACACAACATACACACATACATGCAGACACACACCACACACACACACCACATACATGCAGACACACACCACACACACACACAACATACATGCAGACACACACCACACACACACCACATACATGCAGACACACACCACACACACACACACACAACATACATACAGACACACACCACACACACACAACATACACACACCACACACATGCAGACACACACCACACACATGCAGACACACAACATACACCCCCCATACACATAGATTCAGACACACAGCAGACACACAACATACACATAGATGCAGTCACAGCAGGCACACACCACATAAACAGCATATGCACACTACACAGCATTCACTTTCTTATAGGCAGACACACAAACATGAATATTCTACTACAACTAGGCATAGCATACACATTTATTTAATACAGAAGGGACAAATAAGTATCACCCCACAGTTTAATTTAGATGTGGCTGTTTTTTTTGTTTCAGTCATTGTATAAACTGTGCCTGCAAATAGGAATAATAAAATGTTAGGCATGTCAGCTCAGTGTCACCTGTAAGTGCTGAGTTCCAGGGATAATACAACTTCTATAGATAATGTGCTTCCTTCCCTATGTGGTCATTCAAGCAGCCTGGAGCCAACACAAGGAGCATGGGGGAGGGAGAGAGAGAGGGCAGCATGGTGCTGCTGTAAATCTGGCAACTTCTAATTACAAAACGACTGAGACAGTAAATAATATAAACAAAACTGGCTGCTAGTTGTTCACTGGCTCACCGTTCTACTCTCTGACAGCAAGGCAAGTAGCAGGACTTGTGCTGTCACATAACTGTCCCCAGCTCAGAAACACAGGCACAGCTCTTGAACTTACCAATGCCGACTCAGTCAAGGAGGATGGCCAGTAAGTGAGTAAACATACAAGTCAGCTAGCAAAGCAAATTGCACCTCCTCCCACCCGGTCACTACTGACACTCACTCACCGTGCTTCCTGATTGCAGCAACTGCAGGATCTAATGATGAACATAACTTCTAAGTTCTACTATGGTACAGCCAGCTCAGCAGTCAGTGAAGCACAGTGAGTGAGTTGACCACCAGAACCCAGGGACTCTCAGACCGGCAACCTGAGCCTCCACTTCCCTGTTTGCTGCCTTCTCTTGCAGTCCGTCTCTATCTAGCCGGCTGCTGAGGTGGCCACCCCCCATATGTATTACATTAACACAGATAGAATCTGCCTCAATCACATATGTAACTGTGACTTACTTAGCTCCATTGAGAAATAGATCAAGGTTTCATCCTTATGACCAGCATCCCATGTACTCCCACTTCTGAAGTTCAGAGCCGCCAAAAACTTGACTGGAACCACATGACACACACTGACTCACTCATCATGTGGTGCATTACGCTATTGGTTATAATAGAGTCACGAGATCAGGTTTGACCCGACCCAATAGGAATGATTTATTAAAAAAAAAAAATGTAATCAATAATGGAGCGGCTCTGGGGGCTGGGTGCAATGCAGGACAGACAGCACTCTGGACAGGGAGTGGGACACATACCCCTAAAATCAGGACAATTGGGGGGAATTTAATTATATGTATCGCATCAAAAAAATGTTTTGCTTTTATTGCTGGCACTGCTCTCTACTGCAGCAGCTGAGCCCAGGCCAGCCCATCTGAGCTGCCAGTCGGTGGCCCACCGGGATTTTTCCCGGTATCCCGCCTGCCCAATCCGGCCCTGGGCCTTGTCCAATCCAACATCATGCATCGTTCCAGAAGATCTGTCTTGCCTCCAGTACGGTTCCAGGAGCTGCAGTTTGCATCACCTGCAAGAAAAAAGCAAGATAAGTAACCCTGAAATAGATGATGATAGTGAGGATACTATGCACAGTATACACATAGCAAGACAACTACCACTAACCCCTTGGCCTAATTCAGCCACCTCCTGCTACTGACATGAGCAGTGTGCCTGTTCCTCTTAATACCAGCTTACCTGGCATTGTCCCTGAGTCCCCAGTTAACTCGTTAATTCCTGCTATTACAGGATCTATGGCCAGTCCTGTCATTGGTGGTTCAGGGGATCCAGGGTCTTATAGGACTTTAGGGCCCCATGGTTACCAAATTGTTGGTTTAGTTCCCCTTCCTCCACCTTCTAATCTCTTACCTTTATCTTCTGTTTCATCCTTGTTTGCTGCCATCCCTCCTACTGCCGCATCTGCTGTTTCTTCTTTTCTGGCTTCCATTGCAGCTGCTATGGCTCCATATTCTTCTCTTCTGGCTTCCTCCATTCCGGTTGGCTAAATCGCTGTACCGGAAGTCATTGCCGGAAGTCCCTCCCCTTCCTGTGATGTCACTAATCCCCATTCTAGAAGCAGCATCGGAACCACGTGGTCGGGTCCTCAGGAGCTCGTAGGAGGTGAGCACCAAGAGAGGACACCGGCAGCAGTTAGGGCCAGGCAGTCAGCAAGCTTTGGGCACAATCCAGCAGCGGGCCCAATCATCAGGCATAAATGTTAGAGGCGGGTCAGCAGGGGGCAGAGCTATCCAGAAGGGTCAATTGAGCTGCAAAAAGGTTTCATGGAAGCCACATGTGAATACATGAAATAGGGGTGGGACCCAAGCAAGGGGCATTATCCGATCACAAAGTGGGGCTCATTCTGCTGCAATCATGGTAGCTGCCAAAGGTCACAATAAAAGATCTGACAGTAGCAATAAGAAAAGCTCTTCCATGTCTGATTCTATAAACTCTAACACCGGTAGTAATGTGAGTGGAAGTGAACTGAGTGTGGCCGGTGATACTGCGAGTATGAATGTTTTTCCTTTGGCACACGCACATACTAATTCTGGCGCAAATGATAATGTCAATAATGTGGTTTCGGTACAGGGCATTGTGAATGCTTATGTAGGGTAGGGCATGTTGCTAGTCAAAATATACCAGCAAAAGCAAATCCTCCCATTTCCAGTGTTCGCAGTGCTCGCAAATTGTTTTCTTTTTTGCAGGGTGTGATTCAGCCGGAAGAATCCTTTCCAGTTATGGCCACATCACCTGAACTGTCTGCAGCACCTAGTACCTCAGCCCAGATGTCTTCTCCTGCGGTGCCTATTCCCCAGGTCCCAGACGCTTCTCCAGTTCAAGCGGCTTCGGAGTTAGTGAGGCAGAAGCAACCTTTGACGGCTGCTGGTGAGTCAAACGTTTTTACACATGTTAGAACTGACTCTGCTGATTCCTCACTGTCTGAATCTGATTCGGATAGTGACACTTCTTTGGGTTTAAAGGGGAAGGGACAAAAACGTATGTATAGCACGGTAAAAAAATGTGGCGGGAGTTTCAGTCAGGAGCCTTTAGACAGCTCGCCCCTGCCCCGTCCTCAATAACTCTGGTAGTCGATCAGTTAACCTCTGCTAATATCCCTGTGCAGCTTCCCCCCATTAGTGCTATCCCTGAGCGCAAGGTTGCTTTGCACTGGGATACCATCCACACTTATATGCCCCATCACTTCATGCCTATTTGAATGCCGAAACTATTAGGGAAATTCAGCAAGGGAAATATGTAAATGTATTAGAATTATCTCCAGAAGCTTACAAGCAGAAGGAAAAGAGTTCTGATGGCACAGGTCCCAAAAAGTTTAAACGCCCAGAGACATTAAAGGAATGGCTTATTTGCTTTAGAGTCTTTGCCTCGTGTTACTTAGAAAAGTACCCCAGTCAGAATCATGCAGTATTAAAATGCACGGATTCTATTCACTGGATTCAGAGGAAGTTCAGTGATGGAGCCTGGAGGGATTACGATTCAGAATTCAGGTGTAAGATGACTGGGAATTCAGTCCTTACATTTGACTGCACAGACACTCATCTGTAGCAACGCCTTGGTCCTCAAAGTTTTCCCTTCTCCTCCAGCCCTGCTCCCTCTCTGTCCTTTTGTAGCCAAAAAGGTAAGCGTAGAAATACCTCATGCTGGGCATTCCAAGAGAACAGGTGTTATAAGGGAGGTGCCTGTAGTTTCAGACATGCTTGTAAGTTCTGCAGTGGCCTCCACCCAGGGTGTGATTGCAGGAAAAAAGACAGCGCAAATAATAGGCCTTAACCCAGAAACACTACTGTCTAGAAAGGCTCCCTCTCCAGTGAGGGTGCACGCCCCTAAACCTTGGCTGCATCTTTACCCTGACCGTTAGGCTGCTGATTTGCTCTTGGATGGTTTTGCTCTTGGATGGGTTCAGATAACTACCGTAACCTGTGTTTGGTGTACCAATACCCTCAGATAGTAAAAGACAAGTTAGTAAAAGAATTGAACCTGGGGAGTATGATTGGCCTCTTTCCCCATCCTCCATTTGCCAACCTCATTGTGTCACCTTTAGGAGTAGTCCCTAAGAAGGAGCCAGGAAAATTTTGCCTAATACAGCACCTCTCCTATCCCAAACGAAGTTCAGTGAATGATGCCATTGATCTTGAGCTTAGCTCAGTGCACTATCAATCTTTCGATAGCTCGCGGAGCTAGTTAAGGGAGCCAGGAGGGGTGCTCTGTTGGCAAAATTGGATATTGAGTCTGCTTTTTGCTGGTTGCCCCTACACCCTTCAGCCTTTCCACTTATGGGATGTAAATTTGATGGTGGTTTCTACGTGGATAGCTGACTTCCTATGGGTTGTGCCATTTCTTGTGCACTATTCGAGAAGTTCAGCACTTTTCTACACTGGTCGGCAGGGATCCTGTAGCACACTACTTAGACGATTTCTTGATAGTGGGTCAGAAGGGGTCAAACAACTGTCTTGGGTGTGATGAATGCAATGCGTAGGCTTATGCCCCACTTCGGTGTTCCCCTGGCGGATGAAAAATCGCAAGGTCCTTGCACCTGTTTAATGTTTTTAGGTATTGAAATTTAAACCATAAACATGGTATGCAGGCTTCCTTTAGATAAGGTGCAGGGTATGCTGGAGGCAGTTCAAGCAGCTGTCTCCTCTAAATGCATTACATTAAAGGGACACTCAGGCTTTATTAAATTTTCATGATTCAGATAGAGCATGTAATTTCTAACAACTTTCCAATTTACTTCCATTAAAAAAAATGTGCACAGTCTTTTATGTTTACACTTTTTTTTGAGTCACCAGCTCCTACTGAGCATGTGCAAGAACTCAGACTATACGTATATGCATTTGTGATTGGCTGATTGCTATCACATGGTACAGGGGAGTGGAAATATACATAACTTTAAAATGTGTTAGAAAAGAATCTACTACTCATTTGAAATTCAGAGTAAATACTATTGTATTGTCTTGTTATCTTGCATTTGTTGATTATGCAAATCTGCTGTGTTTACTGGTCCTTTAAAGCAATTGCAGTCCCTCCTTGGCCTTCTTTTTTTTTATTTTATATTTTTATTGAGGTTTTCAAAACACATATCATACATTGAAGATTCACTTGTCTCAAGAAGCATGTCACAATAAAATATAGGACCAGCATCAACAAACAGAAATGTATATTAAACAGTAATCTGTATAATGACTGCGAAATATTTTAGCCCAGCATTAAATACCATGCCTGCTCAAATTTAACATATCTGACTTATAAGCCTATCATAGCTAAAATGCTGTAATGATAAGCAGCAGTGTTGGATCTATTTTTGCAGATGAGAGATACAAAGAACTTGGTTAACATAATATATTTATGCTTTCAAATTATGTTTTTTGTAGCTTGATTCAGATCTGAAATATGACTGAAATAATCCAGAATTTGTGAAGCAAGTAATTACTATATGAGTAGTGTTTTAGAAGTGTTTATAAGAACTAGACTGGTAAATCACTTCTGGCAGCACACTATTTAACAGCAACAATTGTTACAAGGTAAGTTACATTGTAAAGGTAATTAAGAGTGAACATTTCTGAAACGGTTAACCAATGTGTACACATAACTTAAGTCTGCATATATGACAGAGTGATAAGAATAACTGTAAGTCCGGTACTTACTTTTGTTAATTTATAACTTGGAGACTTGAACAGATCGAGAGAGAGTGAGAGGAACGTTATGCTCCGGTGCTGCTCTGAGACAGAGTGGAGAGAGCAGGCTGTGTGACTGCAACACAGAAAAGTAGATCCGGCACTACAGTGGAAGGAAATAGTGAGACTGAAAAACAATGGTAATTGCAACTGAAGCTGTGCAGCTGAACCAGGGGGTTAGCTGATGAAGTTAGATAGGTAACATTTGCAACAAGTTTAGAATGATCCCTTTAGTTCGTAGTTACACATATTTGTAGAATTATGCAGTTAGAGTAAAAGTCTTTCTGAGTGGAAGTCCCAAAATTCTCATAGTATTAGCAAGAAATGATATGTTCTATCCGAATGGGAGATAAAGATACAAAAGGATAATCCTCAATTCAGGAAACGGCTGGGCAAAAGAGCAGCTAGTGAATCTAGCAAGGATTCAAATTACCAAGCAATGAATTATGGGAAAGGTAAGGCTTTATAGGGAGGATGCAAGCAGCTGATCAATCTCCTTAAAGGTATATGCATGACAGTACCCCCACTCAAAAGGAAACCCTCCGTGGTTCAAGGAGAGGGTCTATCAGGGTGTCTGTTATGAAACAAGGCAACCAAGCGATCGGCAGAAAGATTCGTGGAGGGTTCCCAGGAGTCCTCATCATGAGAGTAACCCTTCCAATGAACCAAGTATTCAAGAAGTTTCCCTCGTTTCCTTGAGTCCAAAATGTCAGCGACCTCATAGTCAAATTGATCAGTGATAACAGAATGTTTGAGTGGTAATGGTTCACCCCTAATGAGAGTATAGGGCTTCAGTAAGGAGACGTGAAACGTCGGATGAATTTGTAATTCACTAGGGAGATCCAATGTAACAGCATTACTGTTAATTACACGAGTAATTTGATAGGGACCAATGAATAAGGAAGTCATTTTCTTACTGGGAGCATTTAATCGTAGATGTTTGGTTGACAACCAAACTTTATCACCCTTTTTGTACTCAGGTGGTTTACTATGTCTAAGATCGTAGTAATGTTTTTGTTGTCCTTGAGCTTCAGCGATATTAGTTTTGAGGTTGGTGTGGATCTGCGAGAGGCTGTTAGTGAGTTCTTGAACAGACACTAAGTTGCTTGAATGATTTGAAAATGATTGAAAGGCAGGATTGAATCCATAATTCGCAAAAAATGGAGTGTATTTAGTAGATGAGTTGATTGTGTTATTATATGTGAACTCAGCATAGGGTAGGTAATCAAACCAGGATGTTTGTTGGTGAGAACAATAAGATCTTAAATATTGCTCAAGTACCTGATTTACCCTTTCTGTCAGGCCGTTGGATTGTGGGTGGTAGGTAGAGGATAGGTTCCTTGTGATCCCAAGAGTTGTGCACAATTGTCTCCAGAATCTGGATGTAAATTGGGATCCTCTGTCTGTAGTAATTGATTTAGGAAGTCCATGTAGTTTTACAATGTTGGTGAGGAACAACTGAGCAGTTAAAGAAGCTGAAGGTAATTTAGACGTAGGAATAAAATATGCCATTTTAGTGAAATGGTCTACGACAACGAGGATTGTGGTGTGATTAGAGGATTTAGGCAATTCGACGATAAAGTCCATAGCTACTTCAGACCATGGTGAAGAGGGTATGGGTAAAGATAGAAGCAACCCATATGGTTTATGTTTCTGAGGTTTAGTTTGAACACAGGTAGGACATGATCTAATGTAAGCAGAAATCTTGTCAATCATCCTAGGCCACCAAAAAGAGCATTGTAGAAGTTCCGCTGTTTTCTTAATGCCAGGATGTCCAGCAAGTAGTGTATCATGTACTAGATGGATTACCTTGTCTTGTTCAGATGGAGGAATATATAAGAGATTATCATGATAATGCAGATTATCAGTATCCTTTCTCAGGGACAAACGAGGAAGGTCGGTATCATTTTCTTGGGCAGTACGTATTTGGTCCTGAATGGTGCTATTTAAGGCAATGATTTGTTCTGTTGGTATTACAGTTGAGGGTTTAAAAAGTGATGCTAGAGAGACAGGCAGTCGAGACAGAGCGTCAGCCTTTCCATTACGAGAACCTGGACGGTGAACGATGATATAATGGAATCTAGCGAAGTATAGACTCCAACGAACTTGTCTCGCGGAGAGAGTTCTATTTGTTTGTAGATACTCGATGTTCTTGTGATCAGTATAGATTACTATCGGTTTCTCTGTGCCTTCTAGAAGGTGCCTCCAATGCTCCAATGAGGTTTTTATGGCAAGGAGCTCTTTTTCCCCTATGGGGTAATTTAATTCAGAAGTTATCATAGCTCTGGAATAAAAGGCTATTGGATGTAGAGGTGACTCTATAGACTGTCTCTGTGATAAGATAGCACCGACTGCATAGTCACTTGCATCAACCTCGAGAACATATTGCAAAGTATGATCCGGGAAGTGCAATATAGGTGCAGTAGTGAATTTGTTTTTTAGTAACTTAAAGGCGTCTTCAGCTTCAGTGGTCCAAATGAATTTTGTATTTTTTCCTGTTAATCTAGTGAGTGGTTTCACAATGGAGGAAAATCCACTGATGAATTTCCTATAAAAATTAGAAAATCCAAGAAATTTTTGGACATGTTTTTTAGATGTGGGTGTTGGCCAATTGGTGATGGTGGACACCTTGTCATCTTGCATTTTAATACCCTGTGGACTAATCCGATAACCAAGAAAGGACAATTCTGTGACATGAAATAAACACTTCTCGGGCTTTGCGAATAATTGATGCCTTCTTAACCTCTCCAATACAGTCCTGACATGTTGAATATGTTGATCTAAAGTTTGTGAATAGATCAAGATATCATCTAGGTAGATGATCATATATACATCTAGAAGGTCATGAAAAATATCATTAACAAAAAACTGAAAAGTCGCAGGGGCATTACAAAGCCCGAATGGCATGACCCTGTACTCAAATAGGCCATACCTGGTACGGAATGCTGTTAACCATTCATCCCCACTACGTATCCTAACCAAATTATAGGCACCTCTGAGATCTAATTTGGTGTATATTTTAGCAGAGGATAGTCTTTCCAGTAATTCAGGGATGAGTGGTAGGGGGTACCTGTTTTTCCTAGTAACTTTATTCAGAGCCCTGTAATCTATAATAGGTCTTAGTGTATCATCTTTGTTCCGAACAAAGAACATCCCAGCCCCTGCTGGAAAGGTTGAGGGTGTGATAAACCCTTTTTTGAGGTTTTCATCAAGATATTGCTTTAAATCTTTTAACTCAGGCTGTGAGAGAGGGTAAATACGTCCAACCGGAATTGGGGAACCAGGTAGGAGTTCAATTGGACAGTCATAACTCCTATGCGGAGGAAGTGTCTCCGCTTCTTTTTTATCAAACACATCTAGATAGTTATGGTATACTTTAGGAATGGTCTCAGTATTAGTTACCAATAAATTACAGTGAGAATAACAATGCTTTTTGCAATATTGTGAAGGAAATGTGAGTGATAGGTCAGACCATTGTATATGGGGTTGATGTGTACGCAACCAATTCAACCCTAGTACTATAGGGAATAGAGGTGAGGTAGTAACATTAAAGGATAAATACTCACTATGCCCTTCATGAGTTGAAACAAGAAGTGGTATGGTATGTGTAGTGATAGGTCCGTATGAGGAGGAAGTGCCATCAAAAACCCGCAAAATAACCGGAGAAGATTTTTTTATAGTGGGTATTTTATTAATGTTAACAACAGAACAATCAATGAAAGCACCAGATGCGCCAGAATCAATGATGGCTTGAACCTTAATCTGATGATGGTCCCACTGTAAAATAACAGAAAGAGAACAGTAATGGGAAGTAGCAATATGAGAATTGAACATTGAATAATTCTGGTGTATTTTACCTCTTTTATTCTTTAAGAGATTAGGACAGTCTTTCAATCCATGTGCTTTTGATCCACAATACAGACATATATTGTTCAGCTTCCTTCTGGCCTTTTCTTCTGGTGTAAGTGGTCCTCTAACCACGACAATGTCCATTGGTTCTTCTGAGGATTTTTGTGTGGGTATATACTGTTTATGTTTGGGTATGTCTACTATCCCCCTCTCTTTTTTCCTCTCTCTCAATCTCCTATCAATTGATATCGATAGTGTCATAAGGTTTTCTAAAGTTTCAGGGAGCTCTGTTCTAGCTAACTCGTCTTTTAAAGCTTCAGACAAGCCTAACCGAAATGGTTTTTTAAACTTATATTGTTCCATTCACTATCCATAGCCCATCTTTTGAAATCTGAAATATACTCCTCTACTGGCCTTTTTAGTTGTTTTAATGATCGCAAATTATTTTCAGCGGTTAATTGTTTTTGCGGATCATCATACAGATTTGCCATGGCTGCAAAAAAGGAGTCTAATGAATTTAGAATAGGGTCATTTGTCTCATAGAATGTATTTGCCCATGCTCTTGGTTCAGCACGTAAAAAAGAAATAACTGTGAGAACCTTTTGTCTGTCATTATAGTAAGATCTTTTTTAAATATATTTTTATTGAGGCAATAACGAAGTCAGGTTTACAAACATTGCAATAAATACAGTGTCATAGGTAATAATACAAGTCATTAACTTCCCGGAATTACAAACATTCTCTGACTGACGATGAGGTCAGGGAGTTGACCCTAATGCTGCCCCATTTAGAACTTTAATAAACAAAACATACAAATGTCAACAATATCAAATAGATCCACTCATGGGATCTGTAGTCTGGTTCCTGCAGGAGACTTAATTTTCACAGTCATAGATGCTCATTGGGATTCACATAGAATAGGAAGTGGTTATTATGCGTATAGAGCCATTTAAGATATGTTGGGGTTGAGTTTATGAACTACTGAGTGTAAACCACCCAATGGACACAGCTTGGGAATGGGGAAAAATTAGGTGGCCCGAAGAACTATTGGCAGAGAGGAGTATGAGAGAGGGGTAAAAGAAAGGAAGAGGGGAAAAAAAAAAAAAAAAGGGGGAGGGGGGGGGGGGGAAGGGGAATGAAGGGAGGAGATTCAGCCGCCTCGGCAGAGCAGTCATATCGCCAGTAATTAAGTTTCACCACAAACTACTTTCCAAACTGGTGGTTAACTTACTCATTAGGGTCTTTTGTCCTCCTGTATTCTTCCCAAGGGAGCCAGATTGAGCAGTAAAGGTCATAACGACCTTCAACTATCAGCGCATACTCTTCCATTTTCTGGATGTAGTCTAGAGACTCCAGAACTGGGTTTAGTAGGACCGGGGTGTGTTTCGCCCACTGTCTAGCAATAGTGAGTTTCGCCGCCAAGAGGTTAGTAACTCCAAGTAGTCGGGATGGTGTTGGGAGGTTCTGAAGTCCAAGGTGGAAAAGCGCAGTTTCACTAGTGAGAGTATCAAGAAGGTCCAACTTCTGTAACAGAGCTGTCACCTGGGCACAGAAGCGCCCCAATTTGGGGCATTCCCACCAGATGTGCAGATGGGTGCCACGTCGCTCGCAACCCCTCCAGCAGTCTAATGACCGAATGGGGTACATTTTGTGTAACCTGGTCGGGACCCAATGCCATCGAAGCAGAAGTTTGAGGTAGAGTTCAAACAGATTAGAACATCGAACTGCTGCAATAACATCTTGGAGGGCTCGTTGCCATCTTCCATCAGGGGTTACCGCCCCCAAGTCCCTCTCCCAAGCCACCACCGACTGAGTTTTCGTGAAATGAGGAGAGTTAAGGAGAGTTCTATAGTGGAACGACAGGGTGCCCCGTAGGGATTTACCCCCCAACCATCTCCTTTCCCATTTGGTGAGGGCTCTCAAGTTTGACCTCCGGAATCCCCAGGACAGGAGAAGTGATACTAGACGAAGGTATTCGAAGCGTAATTCCCGAGGAAAATCTTCCAACGGGTAAGTGTGAGGAGGAATAGCTAGTGCATCTCCTCGGTATAGATCTGAGAGTAATCTGATCTCCAAGACCTCCCATCTCCCGGGGTGGGAATCCGGGAGGCAGTGTAAAAGGGCTCGGATAGAATGTATTGGGGAGGGATGTGGAGCAACCTGTTCAGAGGACCTCAGCTCTCTCCAGAGTTTCAGACAGGTCTTAATTATGCGATTATGGATTGCACTCAACACTTCGGCGTGATCCGGTATCCAGATAAGTTCGGCTAGGGCCACGCCCGCTGGTAATGATCCTTGCTCTAGCTGAAACCACCCTGAGGAGCATTCTTTGACTCTCCAGGCCGTGATATGAGAGAGCATGGCAGCTTTGTAATATAGAGAAACATTGGCGACTGACATGCCCCCACACCTCTTAGGTTTTTGTAGCTGAGCCAATGGGAGTCTCACATGACCTCCTTTCCATATGTACTTTGTAAAAATGGACTGAAAATGATTAAGCAGGTATGCTGGGACGAGAACCAGAAGACACCTGAAAAAGTAGATCAGTTTGGGTAACAGAAGCATTTTCACTGCCGCGACCCTACCAGTCCAGGAAATCTCCGCAACCCTCCAACCCGCGATCGTCTGTTGGAATTCTGTGAGGAGAGATCCATAATTATCGGTTACAATTCGTTTGGGGTTATGGGAGAGGTCAACCTCCAGGTGCTTCTTACCATCCCTAGACCACCTGAACGGGTATGCCCCTTTCAGAGTGTCAAATGCAAAGTCTGATAAGCCAAGGGCGTAAGCCTCAGTTTTAGTATAATTAAGTTTGTAATATGTCAGGTTGGCAAACTGTGAAAGAATTTTGAATAGTTCAGGGAGTGATTCTTCCGGCTCAGTCAAAAAGACCATCAAATCATCCGCAAACAATGCCAGAACTTGCGGAATGTCATGTAACACCAGGGGATGAATAGCGGAGGTCGCCCGAAGTTTGGCGGCCAGAGGCTCCATCATCAGAGCGAATAGAAGTGGGGACAGGGGACACCCCTGTCTCGTACCATTCCCAATCGCAAGAGATCTAGATACGAATCCTAGTCCTCTCACCCTAGCAGATGGGTCTGAGTAAAGAGCCATGACCGCCCTAGTGAAGGCGTGGGGAAAACTGAAGGATCGCAGGACCTCCACCATGTACTCCCACCGGACCCTGTCGAACGCTTTTTCAGCATCGAGCGAAGGGTAACCAGTGGGATCTGGAGAGCAGCAGACTCAAAGAAAATGTTCAATAGACGCCTGGTGTTGTCCGAGCCCTGATAACCCGGGGTGAACCCCACCTGATCTGGGTGTACCAGAACCGGGAGGATTTTGCTTAATCTGGATGCCAAGATTTTTGCGTATAGTTTCACATCTCCATTGATGAGAGATATTGGGCGATAACTCTCACAGAACTCAGGATTCTTTCCTGGTTTAGGGATGGTTATAATTGACGCCTCTAAATACTCTCGAGGAAACTTGCCTGCAGCCATTGCTTCCCCAAACGCCCGGGTAAGAAGAGGACCGAGCTGGCCCACAAATTTTTTGTAAAACATGGCATCAAACCCATCAGGCCCTGGAGATTTATGAGGCTTAAGATTCTTTATCGTCATTGCGATCTCCTCCACCGTAATGGGAGCGGTTAGGAATTCTATCGTGTCCTCAGGGACCTTCGGCAGCTGAAGTTCACGAAGGAAATCTGAAATGGCCAACACCGGTGCGAAATTAGCGGAGGGGTCATTGGAGATCTGATAAAGTTCACTGTAGTAGTCAGTGAAGGCTTCTCCAATGTCATTGGGAGAGTAGAATTTTCTATTATTTCTCGTGATGTATGCTATTTTACTCAGTAAAGTTTTTTGTCGGAGTTTATGGGCCAGGAGCTTGTCCGCCCTGTCTCCTTTGTGGTAGTACCGCTGCTTCAGATAGTAGAGCCCTCTCTGAATCCTTTCCAGTTCCCGGGTCTCTATCTGTTTTTTAAGAGCCTGAACTTTCCTTACCAAGGAGTCCGATCTGTAACCTCTAAGCTGATTTCTGGAGAGAGTGTAATCATGATAGAGGTGAGCCAAGCTGGCTCCTCTGAGCCGTTTGGATTCCGTCGCCCTTTGGATGAAGAGTCCGCGGAGATAGGCCTTAAGCGTCGCCCACAAAGTTAGTGCTGATATGGATCCAGTGTCATTTGCACAGAGGAACTCCTCAATTTCCCGCTGCCAGAGAGGAATCTGTGGATCCGCGAGAAGATATTCCGGGAGACGCCAGGAGCATCCTGGGGAGATTGAGCCATAGCAGCACCAGACTCCAAGGGATTAATGTGTTATCTTGAAATGATCATATGCTATCCATATGATCCCTGAAGGAGTAATAAACAACCCATAATGAATAGTTAAGAAGTGGGGGTATGTCACTGTGCATGGCAAGGGTGTCGGAGTCATCAGAAAAGCAACAAATAGGTGGGCAGGGGAAGGGAGGAGGGCCTTAGAAGAAGGAGAAGGGTGAAGCCAACAGAAAGAAAGGAGGTTAGAGGAAAGAGAAGGAGGAGAAAACCAATGGCTAGATTAAGATTTGGCTAACATTGGTGTTACGGTTACCCTTAGTCTCGCTGAGAGATGGACCGCTTAGTAGCCTGGATCCCTATTGCTAAAGAGGGGAGAAGCTGCTTTCCATAGTATTCTATATGAGTCTCGCAAATATAGAATAATCTCCCTTAGCTGCAGTACAGCTAGGATACCCTTCTGCCCACAAAAACGAGTCAACGCTGCGATTGAGGGTCAAACAAGAACTCAGGACTGGGATGCCCAGCCTGCTTTTTATTAAGGTTACATGCACACAGGGCACTCCCAGGGGGAGAGGGGGGGGAAGCACAAAATCCCCCATCACACATTTAGATAGAGAGCACTGTCCTTTGACAGGCCACAATAGGATTACAGTACTTAAGATAACAAGTTTACAAGTTCATCTTATCAATTAGCAGTCTGGCTCCAGAGGTGATTAGACAATGGGATTTGTTATCACTAAACTTAGAGCTGAGGCCAGCAAACGTGTATTTAGGCCATAGTTTCTAAAAGCTGAAAAAAAAGAGTTAACTCTTTATGAAATGATACTTGTTACGGTTTTCTTGGAGCCCTTCTTAGGCGCTGGCTTGCTGGTTCAGGCATTGCTGCTGGGAAATAAGCTCTTCACAACAAAATAACTAATGCTTCTGTAACAGTGCTCCCTTTCTGTGGAACACTCTGGCAGACACGGTCTGACCCCTTTTCGGGGCAGACTAAGGCTGTCCAGACCGCTGGTTATGCGGGGCTGAGGTCGGTTTGTCTGGACAACCCGTCGGCGTTGCCATTCTGTTTCCCAGGTCTGTAAGTAATGGTGAAATTGAAGGGTTGCAACGATAAGCTCCAACGTAATAGCCTGCCGTTATCTCCAGAGACCCGGTTCAGCCACACCAACGGGTTATGGTCGGTGACCAGAGTGAACTCCTGACCATATAAATAGGGAGTCAATTTCTTTAATGCCCACACCAAAGCCAAACACTCCTTTTCGACCGCTGCATAGCTGACTTCGCGGGGCAGGAGCTTCCGGCTGATGTAGGCAACTGGATGCTCCCCTCCATCTTCGCCTACTTGGCTGAGGACGGCTCCCAGCCCGAACATGGAAGCATCTGTATGGACGATAAAACGTTTGTTAAGGGCTGGGGCCGCCAAGACAGGAGCGTTAATTAGAGCATTTTTGAGAGCCTGGAAAGCCGTTTCACAGTGGGGAGACCACAGGACCTGTCGAGGTAAGTTCTTCTTGGTCAAGTCAGTCAGGGGTTTGGCAAGTGTGCTGTAGTCTGGTACGAACCGTCTATAGTACCCTGCCGTGCCCAGGAAGGCTAGGACCTGAGTCTTAGTGATGGGGGTGGGCCAATTGGCGACAGCTTCTATTTTGGCCGGCTCTGGTCGCTGCTTTCCACACCCCACCCGGTGACCCAGGTACTGTACCTCGGCCATCCCAAAGTGGCATTTTTCTGGCTTCAGAGTCAGGCCAGCAGCCTGGATCTGATCCAGAACCATTCCCACGTGAGCTAAGTGGTCCTCCCAGGACTCACTGTGGATCGCTATGTCGTCCAGGTAGGCGCAAGCAAAACTCTGGAAGCCATCCAGGAGCCTATCCACCAAGTGCTGGAATGTAGCTGGGGCATTCTTCATCCCAAACGGCATTACCCTAAACTGATATAAGCCGAATGGGGTGACGAATGCCGACTTGGGGATAGCCTCCGGGGCCAGGGGAATCTGCCAGTAACCTTTGCAGAGGTCAATAGTGGTCAGGTAATTTCCCCTGGCTATACGATCGAGTAGCTCGTCTACCCTGGGCATAGGGTAAGCGTCCGTCACGGTATTTTCATTGAGCCTCCGATAGTCTACGCAGAACCGGGTGGTCCCATCTTTCTTGGGCACCAAGACAACTGGGGAGGCCCAGGGACTATCGGAGGGCTCAATTACCCTGAGCTGGAGCATCTCATCGATCTCCTTCTTCATTCCTGTCCTAACTGCTTCGGGGATTCGGTACGGAGCCTGGCGCAAGGGAGCTTGTCCCGGAGTATCTACCTGGTGGGTGGTTAAAGTAGTGTACCCTGGCTTCGGGGAGAAGGTGAGGTGTTTGGACTGGAGGAGTTGGTTGAGCTGCTCCCTTTCAGTGGGGCTAAGTCGGTCCCCTATCTGAACCTGCGCCACTATACCTGTGGGGAGGCTCTTTTCTAATAGGTCTGGAATGGGTAAACTGTCGGGGTCTTCCTGAGGGGAACAACATACGGCCGTCACGTTCTCTGGTCGCTCAAAATATTCCTTGAGCATGTTTACATGGAATGTCTTTCTAAGATTGTTGTCGTGGCAGCTAGCTATCACATAAGTGGTGTCTCCCCTTTTCTCTACGATCTGGTAGGGACCCTGCCAGGACGCCTGCAATTTGTCTGTCTTCACCGGCTTAAGTACTAACACCTTTTGTCCTATGGTGAAGATTCTCTTTCGGGCCCCCCGATCGTACCATACTTTCTGTCTTCTCTGGGCCAACTGGAGATTAGCCCGCACGGATTTGGCTAATTGCTCCATTCGGTCCCTGAGTTCCAGCACGTATGGCACAATGGGGACACCGTCAGCCTCCATCTCTCCCTCCCAGTGCTCCCGGATTAGGTTTAGGGGTCCCCGTACCTTTCTTCCGTAGAGCAACTCGAAGGGAGAGAACCCTGTCGTTTCCTGGGGCACCTCCCGATAAGCAAATAGGAGGTGCGGCAGGAAGCGTTCCCAGTCTCGGTATTCCTGAGTGAACATCTTGAGCATTTGCTTGAGGGTCCCATTGAACCTCTCACACAGCCCGTTCGTCTGGGGGTGGTATGGGGAGCTCAGGAGGGACTTAATTTTGCAAACCTGCCAGAGTTGTTGGGTCAATTCAGCCGTAAATTGGGTGCCTCGGTCGGATAGGATTTCTTTTGGAAATCCTACCCGGGAGAACACCTGTACTAGTGCATTCGCTACCGTATCCGCTTGTATGTTGGATAGGGCGACAGCCTCTGGGTACCTGGTAGCGTAGTCCACTACGGTAAGAATGTATCGCTTACCGGAGGGACTAGGGGTAGCCAGTGGTCCCACTAGGTCAATAGCAACCCGGCTGAAGGGTTCCTCTACAATGGGCATATTTACTAGCTGGGCTTTAGGGTGATCGCCTCGCCTTCCTACTCGTTGACACACATCGCAGGTGTTACAGTAAGTTCTAACGTCAGCGTGCACCCCTGGCCAAAAGAACGTGTGAGTAATGCGGTGTAGGGTACGGGTAACGGCTAGGTGGCCTGCTAAGGGGATGTCGTGGCCTATTTTGAGGATTTCTTGACGGTATTTGTGGGGCACTACCAGCTGTCGCCTACGCTGTCCCCTTTTCTCTGTCCAGCGGTATAGTTTCCCTTTTTCCCATAAGAATGTTTCGTTATCTGCCCCGCCCCCTCCGGTCTCTGCTCGTTCCCGGTACTTTTGTAAGGTCGGGTCAGTCTTAGACTCTGCCTCGAAAGCATCTGGGGTGTCCCAGGGTATGGGGCCTAACCTGTCAGGCAAGGTCGGGGTAGGTCTTACCTGTGTCTCCCGCACTGGTGAGAGCTCTCGCTCCGTCCGGGCTTGGGCCCGTGTAGTCACTGGGTCCGCCTCGTTGTTGCATACTGGAGCATAGGCAGAAGTCATGGGGCCCAAATCGTTGCCCAGTAGTACTTCGGCAGGTAAATTATCCATTAGGCCCACGTTCACAGCCCCCTTTCCCGCTCCCCAATCAAGATGCACTTTAGCTGTTGGAATTTTGTACACATCCCCCCCCCCGCCACTCTAACGGCCACAGTCTGTCCGGATCGCTTGTGCTCTGGCACTAAATGACTCTGTACCAGCGTGATAGTAGCCCCTGTGTCTCGCAATCCCTCGGTAGATCGCCCCTCGAGCCATACCCTCTGCCGATGGTGCTGGCGGTTATCTGAGGCAGCATATATAGGGTCTGCCTCGTGAAGCGGCCCCGCATATCCCTCCATAGGGGCCTCTTGGTTAACACAGAGGGCCCGGGCCGGACGATAGGACCCAGAGGGGTAATTGTAATTCCTGGGTGTCTGGTGCGTATTAAGGGGGCAGCTAGCCATGAAATGCCCTGGTTGCTTGCATCGGTGGCAAGTCGGTCTGGGACGCTCAGAGCTGTTATTGGGTGGTCCTGAGTGTCGGACGGGCCCTGTGGGCACCGGGGCTCGGAATTCAGCACGAGGGGGTGCACGGTAAACCTCTCTGGGTTCGACCCGTGCTGGAGCTCGGTAGTTCATGGGTTCGTGAAGACGGGAGTCATAATGTTCATCGGCCAATTTGGCTGCTTCTTCTAAGGTAGAAGGCCGCCTGTCTCACAGCCATTCCTTCCCTTGCTGTTCCATGCCATTATAAAAATGTTCTAAGAGAAAAAATTGTAAAATTTCCTCCCCAGTCACCGCTTTACTTCCGCTCAGCCAGTGATTTGCCGCTCTCCGCATTCGGTGCGCCCATTCCATATGGGTATCGTTAGGCTTCTTTTCCGTGCCCCGAAACTGTCGGCGATACGTGTCCGGAGTTACAGCGTACCGTCGCAACAGTGTCTCCTTAACTAGCTCATACTGTGTCACTTCCTCAGCACCCAGAGTACGAAAGGCTTCCAGGGCTCGCCCGGATAGTTTCCCAGACAATATCGTGGGCCACTCTCTGTTGGGAATCTGGTGCAGGGCACATTGCCTTTCGAAGTCCGCCAAATATTCATCAATCCCTGTCTCGCTCTCTAGGAAGGGTCGAAATGCTGCATAGGGTATCTTGGGCCTCCCAGCATTTTCGACAGGGATGATTACCTGCGGGGCTTCAGCATTGCGGTGTGCATTCGCTAGGTTGAGTTCGTGGGCTCGAGTCTCTCGTATATCCTCGTCCGCCTCCGCCATCAACTGCTGTACCAATTCCATGGAGGGGTTCGGCCCGTATAATGAGAGCCTTTCCCGAACAATCCTGGTTTTTTCGTCACTAATCATGGTCGGTGTTTCCGCCATTGTGAAGCTCTGATCCAGTTCGGTCAATTCTGCGATCAGCTCTCTCCTCGGCCGGTTGCTGGCGTACCCCCCTCTGCTTTCAAGTAAATCCTTTAGGGTTGTACGCTTCAATTTTTCGTAAGCGCTCTCCATCCGTTCTGTACCTCTCCTAGGAAATCCAGGAAAATCCCGCCGCTGCCGCCAAATGTTACGGTTACCCTTAGTCTCGCTGAGAGATGGACCGCTTAGTAGCCTGGATCCCTATTGCTAAAGAGGGGAGAAGCTGCTTTCCATAGTATTCTATATGAGTCTCGCAAATATAGAATAATCTCCCTTAGCTGCAGTACAGCTAGGATACCCTTCTGCCCACAAAAACGAGTCAACGCTGCGATTGAGGGTCAAACAAGAACTCAGGACTGGGATGCCCAGCCTGCTTTTTATTAAGGTTACATGCACACAGGGCACTCCCAGGGGGAGAGGGGGGGGAAGCACAAAATCCCCCATCACACATTTAGATAGAGAGCACTGTCCTTTGACAGGCCACAATAGGATTACAGTACTTAAGATAACAAGTTTACAAGTTCATCTTATCAATTAGCAGTCTGGCTCCAGAGGTGATTAGACAATGGGATTTGTTATCACTAAACTTAGAGCTGAGGCCAGCAAACGTGTATTTAGGCCATAGTTTCTAAAAGCTGAAAAAAAAGAGTTAACTCTTTATGAAATGATACTTGTTACGGTTTTCTTGGAGCCCTTCTTAGGCGCTGGCTTGCTGGTTCAGGCATTGCTGCTGGGAAATAAGCTCTTCACAACAAAATAACTAATGCTTCTGTAACAATTGGCAACATTCAGTAAGAGCATAGGAAGGTACCCTAAACTAAATACCTGCATAATGTAGGGCACCAGTAAATACAGTAAACAGCAAACTGCAATCAATCAACTGTTAACAATTAACAAGGGGCTAAATCATGAATACGTGACCAGTCTTCTGGCAGTGTCAACGAATAAATAACAGTTCCAGATTGCAGAGAAAGCTGTCCAGCCAGGATGAGGTTAAGGCCTGTCCAGGAGGGCCCATCCCAAAGTCAGGGACAGATTAGTATCTGGCTAACATTGGCAGCAGTCAATAAGAGCATAGAGTGGTACCCTGAACTAGATATCTGTCTTATGTAGGGCGCCTGTAAATACAGTGAACAACAAACTGCAATCAATCAACAATTAACAATTAGCAAGGAGCTCAATCATTAGTACATTACCAGTCCTCTGGCTATGTCAACGAGGAAGTAACAGTCCCAGATTTCAGAGAGAGCTGGTTAACCAGGTCGATGCTGAGGCACACCCAGCAAGGATTCAGCCCTAGGTCAGGGATAGTTCAGTACTGATAGTAGAGAAGATTGCATCAATGGACTGGACCCTGCCGAGCCACCTCCAGCCTGTCTGGGTTCCAGACCTGGGCCCCTGGTCTTAGCGGAGGGCCCGCTCCATGTGGGCGGGGAGGATCACCTTCTACATTTCCAGAGGGTACGTTACAAACCCTCAGCAGGTCTTGAGCTTGTCGCAGGGTCAGAGCTGTGTGCTGTGTTCCATCTTTAGTAATGATCAGTTTTGTAGGGTACCCCCACCTGTACCGGATTTGGTGTAAGCGTAGGGTTCTGGTGGATTCATTAAAGCTTCTTCTTTGTTGAGAGTAAAGGAGGATAGATCAGGGTATAATGAAATGTCCTGAAATTGGTCAGGTAATTGAGGTTGTCTAAGGGTCACTTTCATAAGCCGGTCTTTGGAGGAGTAGTAATGGAGTCTGGCTATGGTGTCCCGAGGTTTATCCATAGGTAGATTTTGTGGTCTGGCAGCTCTATGGATTCTATCAATTCTCACGTCATGTTCTCCTGAAGGGCCTAAGATAGCTCTAAACAGCGCTTGGGCATACTTTTCTAGCTCCTGAGGGCCCACAGACTCAGGAATTCCACGTATTCTAATATTGTTCCGCCTGGAGCGGTCCTCCAGGTCTGCTAGTTTCGCCTCTAAGGAAGATACCTGGTCTGCCAAGTTTTGAGTATAGCTGACCCAGTTCGTGTGGTCTACTAGCAAATCTTCTTGTTTCCGCTCAATTATATCGGTTCTCTCATTAACTGTAACAATGTCTTTCCGTAGATCATCAAAATACCTCTCAAGCTTGTCGAATCTTTTAGCAAAAGATTGGGTTTGTTGGGCTAGTAGCGATTTTATAGAGTCAATGGTGACCGCTTCAGACTGCATGCGAGATGGCGGCGAGCTCCTCACACTGGCCCTCCCCTCAGATAAAGGAGGAGATATTGATTTATCATCATCCGAGATATCTGGAAGGGGGTCTCGGATGGGCTGGAAATGGTCACGGACCGTGTGCTTTGAAGTATGTGGACCCTTAGACTTCCTTTTAGATGGTTGGGACATTGTGTAGCAGGGTCTCTGACTGTAAGTGTATTGGAAAACAGAGACCTTTTAAAAGAGGAGAGCAAAAGCAGGCTGTTAATTGGGGGGGTTCAGTTGGCACAGCTGTTTCGCACCGGTGGGGAGGGGTGCCGTAGAGCCTAGCCCCTCATTGCCAGGCTGGAGAGACTAGTTAAAAGAGAAATGACTTAAGTGAGTATAGTTTTAGTTGTGAATATAAGCCTGTCCAATTGGGGTATGGGTGATGACTATCTTCTAGAGTCAATAATCCAATGTAAGAGGTGTCTCTCCCCAGGGGAAAGTGCCACCACTGGGCTCAGCCGGTAAAAGGAACTGGGGTATGACCTGCTCTAGAATGGAGCAGGAAAGGAGGGGGAGAGACATAGTTTTTCTGCCTTTCCCTGTGCAGCTGATAAGTTTAGGAGTTGTAATGATAGGAGGAGTCAGGGATGGTAAAGCAATTTGCAATAGTATTGGCAATCCCTTGTTTCTTTAGGGAGATTGAGAGCACAGTTCTGAGCCAGACAGGGCAAAACCCACACCACCTTCAGTTAAAGTGTGACAGTTGTTGGTAGTTTTAATAGGAGGCCAAAGGTCAAGTATTGTATCCCACTAAACAGTGAGTCAGTGAAAGTAATTGCAAATGTCCATGTGGCAGGCAGGTGTGATTAACAGGGCACTAGTAGCGTAAATTCCCAACAGTATGCTAATGTCTCTCTATTGATATAGATATTTTGTAACCCTGAGCTGTAGGCTGTGATATCTCATACAGATTGATGGTCTGACTAAAGAATAGGCGAGCCGGTCTCCTGTAGCTCAGATTTGCAGAGGTCATGAGTGGCTTATATATTATGACAGGCAAGTGCGGCACTATTATTGTGAGCACCGGAGCGGAGCCCCGGCCCTCCGGCGCACAGTGACCTGCAAGTGTTGCGCTCCTATCCCCCTTTAGATGAGCTGATAGTGCTCACTGCGTGGTGAGGTGCCTATGGGGTTCGTTTTCTAAAGTCTAACGTCTTAGCGCTTACCGGTGCCCAGTGACCGCTTGCTCCCTTCCACTTTGTCGTGGTCCGGTGACGTCAGTGGTTAATGGCGGTTTTTCGCGCCTTTTCGCCGACCGGACCGATGCTCTCTAGTTGGTTGCGGCTGTGATCCCCTCTAGGTAGGTGTCCGGGGGGGTACCTCTAAGTACCCGATGCTGGGGAATTGTGATGCAGGTCGTGAGGATCGCTTCTTAGGGTCACCTTAAGGTTGAAAGCTGTCCGGTCTTGCACGATATGAAATGCTGCCAAAAGCAAGGCGGCAGGGGTCCCAATATAAAACAAGTAGCTAGAAATCCCTCCAGGGTAAGATATTCAGGGAAGATGAGTAAAGAAACGTTATTTTAAAACAGGTTTTACTAGCACGTCTCAGGAGCTCTATGCACACACGTCTGCTCTATTCACAGGCTAGCTCCGCCCCAAGATCTGGGTTTTAAATCAAATAACAAATAACATGCATTTGTAAAACTACGAAATTGAAATCTATCCCCATAAAACTTGTCTGGGGGGCTTACAATGGGTTCAGGATGTGAATCTGTAGTAGCAGATTTTGTAGTTACAGTATCTTTAATTACTGTTCTCAATGTTTCATTTTGTATCTGCAATTCCCTTAAACCTTGTCCTAATTGGTCAACTCTCTGTGAAAGGTTTTGCATGTGTGTAGTGATATCTGCAGGATCCATTTTTTAGGCTTGGTAATATGTAATGCTAAGCAGCAGTGTTGGATCTATTTTTGCAGATGAGAGATACAAAGAACTTGGTTAACATAATATATTTATGCTTTCAAATTATGTTTTTTGTAGCTTGATTCAGATCTGAAATATGTCAGAAATAATCCAGAATTTGTGAAGCAAGCAATTACTATATAAGTAGTGTTTTAGAAGTGTTTATAAGAACTAGACTGGTAAATCACTTCTGGCAGCACACTATTTAACAGCAACAATTGTTACAAGGTAAGTTACATTGTAAAGGTAATTAAGAGTGAACATTTCTGAAATGGTTAACCAATGTGTACACATAACTTAAGTCTGCATATATGACAGAGTGATAAGAATAACTGTAAGTCCGGTACTTACCATTACCAAGCAATGAATTATGGGAAAGGTAAGGCTTTATAGGGAGGATGCAAGCAGGTGATCAATCTCCTTAAAGGTATATGCATGACAAATGCTCAAGTAATAAACTCGTATCCGTAGCCTTGCTTGCTCTAGCACTCTGTCTCTTAAATTGAATTATAAAAGTTAAACCTCGTGTTTATTTATATTTTCTACTATCTATTCCCATTAGAACAAATATGGACCAACATGGACCTAGACAACCAGATGTATCTTAATATAGGAAGTAGTAGATAAATAGGAAAGGGGTTCTTAATGGCCGCAATATTAATGTAAATATGAAATAGGTATCAAAGGAAAGTTCGATGAAGTCTGCGCTCCACTGTTTAACCAGTAAACAGATTTGAGGGGGGGGGGGAGGGCGGAGCAACTATTCTGGAAGTTATGATCTCGAGGCAGACTGTATGGATATATTCTTATATCCAAAATTTCCTAGAACTAACTCAAGATAGTACATCTTAGCAACTAGCAGATAAAACATCAACTTATAGTGTCTAGCAATAATTAGCAAACATTACAACAAAAATGTAGATATAATTCCTTCAGCTAGTCACGCATGGCAGCATAATTTGAACCATCCTACCCAGAATGGTAACATATAGTACATTCCAGTATTTTCTGAAGTTATCAAAAAATGTATTATTGGTAGATAAATTAAATCAAACTGTATTATAAGTTCTCTACATTTTTGTCTCTACTCAATAAACAATAACCCCATAATTTAAGCTAAAATATGAATAAAATAAACTGGTTTTATCAACCGTATCACAGCATGATCTACAATCTGGTGTATAATTCTTGCAACATAGAATGTACAATTGAAACTGCAGCTGCAGCGCTATCAAAAATATAGTTCTGTTACTGAGTGAGAGGTATATTTGTCTCCATAACTCTGCTGTGTGAATTTATGTAAGTGGTCTAAGGGACCAAATTTTAGCTGTGTACATGGGGCATCAAAAAATACAGCTAAAGTGAAGTACTCATATGTGATATTTACTAGGCTACCCCGGCCGCAGGCAGCCCAGCAAAAAGGTTAAAAATAAATATGATGCCACTAACCTAGGTCCACTTGTTTCACACATAAGAACTAGTGATATAAGAGATGTTATCTATATGAGACTATGTCAGAATATAATTATATGACAGGTCTACAATCAAACATGTCATGCCCACATACAATCATCTATTTAGAAAACTATTATCAAAAACCATATATAACTGCTATAGAAAAAAGTGATAGTGTTACATATTAAAGCGTAGCATCTAAAGTAGGCCAAGCTAGGCAATTAATATCCATAGGGATCAACAAATAGTAACCATAATAGCACAAAATATTTAGTTATTTTAAGGTGCAGATTGCTAATTTGGGCTAGCTGATGTGGAGGTGATATAGGGCACAATTAGATCTAAATGAGAAGATCACAACAACAAAAAACAACAAAAAAACAAAAAACGAGAGCACATAAAACCTCTAACAAATTTTATGTTTCCCAAATAGTCAGTGTTTTACAAGGGAATACTGTCTCCAGATCACTACTAAATATTCAGTTCAACGTTTGAAAGTATAGCCACAATAGAAACCCACATATTGCATAACATGTAGACCTAATTCAAACTTTAAACAAACAAAAAGTCTGGAAACATAACAATGCTTGGTGTGTTCACAAGCAAGTATGCTAGGTGAAGAGCTGGAGATCTATCTGACTCCGGTCTTCAGTCGGAGTATTTTTATAAGTTATTGCAAGTTTACCGTAGCCACACTAGTTTTTGCTGTCCCCTCTGAGCCTTCCGGCCCCCTTTTGAATAATGTTCCTGCTGTACTGGTGTGGGGCAAGCTGACTAACTTCAGCCAGTATAACAGAGATCCCTCGTGAGCAGCGTTTGGGGTTCCCTCCTTGATGTTTAAACCCCTTGATAGAGGGGAGAGAGCAGATGTAGTCTCTCCTCCATTACAAAAACCTCATTGTTTATTGTTGCGCCTTCCCGTGACTCTTGAGCAACATGTGTCTCCGGATGATTTGGTATATGCGGTGATATTCTGAGCGGTTCTCCCTTAGCCCTCAGAAGTCCGCGGAGCAACTGCTCTAGTTCCCAGCTCTGCTCATCCAAAAGTTGTACCATCTCGGTCTCCCACTTGTCCAGCGCTGCCAGAGTGACAGAGAGCTCAGAGTAGCATTGAGTAGCCATTTTCCATTAAGATTTGTAGATACGCTGTCCTCCAGTAATCTTGCTTCAGATTATATGTCTCACGGATAAGGTTCTTGTCAATACAGGGAAGATTCAGGCCCGTAGCTCCATCTCATATATTCAGATGGCCGTCAGTTAGCTGTGTTCTCTGAAGTGCGCCACAAGAGAAAAACGGCACCGTTGCAACAATGACAGTCCTCATATCATTCTCAGATCCAGAAATTACAGTCCAGTATTAATTCTCTTTAATGGGAAAGTTGGGCAACCCTGAACGGTCTAAAAGCTTATATGTAATTGAGATACAGACGGTGCTGTGTGAAAATGCGACCGCTCAGGAGCCTTGCTTGCTACGCCCCCCCTCCTTGGCCTTCTTAACTATTCCTATGGGGAGGGTTTTTAATCGTAGATTGGAGAGTAAACTTTGTGGAAGGGTTAACCCATCGGGAAAAATTTACATCTCATGGGGCATGGTAGCTGAAAGTATGGGTGTCTTTTCTAAAGAACTTCAATGGCACTCTTTTTTGGTGCTCTGCTCCTATCTCTAGCCAGCTTTTACACCTTTTAACTGATGCAGCTATGTCTCGGGGTTATGGGGCAAATTTTCAGGGGGCGTGGAGTGCGGGCCCTTGGCCTACAGATTGGAAAGATAGAGGGTTAACTCGCAATCTCACGCTCCTCAAACTTTTTCTCATAGTCTTGGCCATTGAGCTCTGGGTGAAGCAATTCTCACGGATAATTTTCCTACCTTAATTCCAATTGGCTGATAGAATCCTATCAGCCAATCGGAATTCGAGGGACGCCATCTTGGATGACGTCCCTTAAAGGAACCGTCATTCTTCAGTTGGACGTCGTCGGAAGAAGATTGATCCGTGCTGGAGGTCTTCACGATGGAGCCGTTCCTCATCGGATGAAGATAGAAGATGCCGCTTAGATCAAGATGGTTGCCGGTCTGGATCGCCTCTTCTTCCCGGATAGGATGAAGACTTTGGAGCCTCTTCTGGACCTCTTCAGCCGCAGGATTATGGATCGCCAGCCCCCGCTTGGGTTGGATGAAGATTTTGGAGCCAGGACCGATCGGTGATACCCGGTGAGGTGAAGATAAGGTAGGAAGATCTTCAGGGGCTTAGTGTTAGGTTTATTTAAGGGGGGTTTGGGTTAGATTAGGGGTATGTGGGTGGTGGGTTGTAATGTTGGGGGGGGTATTGTATGTGTTTTTTTACCGGCAAAAGAGCTGAATTTCTTGGGGCATGCCCCGCAAAGGGCCCTGTTCAGGGCTGGTAAGGTAAAAGAGCTTTGAACTTTTGTAATTTAGAATAGGGTAGGGAATTTTTTTATTTTGTGGGGCTTTGTAATTTCATTAGGGGGCTTAGAGTAGGTGTAATTAGTTTAAAATTGTTGTAATATATTTCTAATGTTTGTAAATACTTTTTTATTTTTTGTAACTTAGTTCTTTTTTATTGTTTGTACTTTAGTTAGTTTATTTAATTGTAGTTATTTGTAGGTATTGTATTTAATTAATGTATTGATAGTGTAGTGTTAGGTTTAATTGTAGGTAATTGTAGGTATTTTATTGAATTTATTTATTGATAGTGTAGTGTTAGGTTTAATTGTAACTTAGGTTAGGATTTATTTTACAGGTAATTTTGTAATTATTTTAACTATTTAAGCTATTAAATAGTTCTTAACTATTTAATAGCTATTGTACCTGGTTAAAATAAATACAAAGTTACCTGTAAAATAAATATAAATCCTAAAATAGCTATAATTATTTTACAGGTAAGTATTTAGCTTTAAATAGGAATAATTTATTTAATAAGAGTTAATTTATTTCGTTAGATTTAAATTATATTTAACTTAGGGGGGTGTTAGGGTTAGGGTTAGATTTAGCTTTAGGGGTTAATCCATTTATTACAGTAGCGGCGAGATTCGGTCGGCAGATTAGGGGTTAATAATTAAAGTTAGGTGTCGGCGATGTTAGGGAGGGCAGATTAGGGGTTAATACTATTTATTATAGGGTTATTGAGGCGGGAGTGAGGCGGATTAGGGGTTAATAACTTTATTATAGTAGCGGTGCGGTCCACTCGGCAGATTAGGGGTTAATAAGCGTAGGCAGGTGGAGGCGACGTTGAGGGGGGGCAGATTAGGGGTTAATAAATATAATATAGGGGTCGGCGGTGTTAGGGGCAGCAGATTAGGGGTACATAAGGATAACGTAGGTAGCGGTGCTTTGCGGTCGGCAGATTAGGGGTTAATTATTGTAGGTAGCTGGCGGCGACGTTGTGGGGGGCAGGTTAGGGGTTAATAAATATAATATAGGGGTCGGCAGTGTTAGGGGCAGCAGATTAGGGGTACATAAGTATAACGTAGGTGGCGGTCGGCAGATTAGGGGTTAAAAAAATTTAATAGAGTGGCGGCGATGTGGGGGGACCTCGGTTTAGGGGTACATAGGTAGTTTATGGGTGTTAGTGTACTTTAGAGCACAGTAGCTAAGAGCTTTATAAACCGGCATTAGCCCAGAAAGCTCTTAACTACTGACTTTTTTCTGCGGCTGGAGTTTTGTCGTTAGATTTCTAATGCTCACTTCAGCCAAGACTCTAAATACCGGCGTTAGAAAGATCCCATTGAAAAGATAGGATACGCAATTGACGTAAGGGGATCTGCGGTATGGAAAAGTCGCGGCTGAAAAGTGAGCGTTAGACCCTTTAATGACTGACTCCAAATACCAGAGGGCGGTAAAAACCAGCGTTAGGAGCCTCTAATGCTGGTTTTGACAGCTACCGCCCAACTCTAAATCTAGGCCTTAAGCTTTTCTTAAAAAACCTAAACTAAAAATTGCCCTGAAAAGGACATTTAGTAGGACATTGAACTAAAGTAATTACATCTCTTTTGCCCAAAATAAAGAAAATCTATTCTTAAAAAAACTGTCCATTTAAAAAAAAAGTTTAAAAAATTATATATTTTTGGCCCAGATTACAAGTGGCGCACTAACAGTTACATGCAAGCGAATAGGGGTTTATCAGGTCTGTTTGAGAGCATCGGGTGTTGCACTCATATTACAAGTTAAAGGTAAACATGAGAGAAATTGAAGCTAACGCTCGTCGGGATAGTGCATCCACAGAGTTCTGCACAATAAATTAGGAGATCCTGTGAGATCAGAGCATAGCAGACTCGTGTAGCCGCTACACGAGTCTGCTATGCTCTGATCTCACAGGATCTCCTAAGGTTGTTTGAACTCTGTACCTTTGCATATTTTTTTTTTTTTTTTGTTAAATTTTTATTGAGGATTGGATGTTACATATACAGTCATGAAATAACGAATGTACAGATTCAGAAATAAAGTAAAACATGTCATAGGTAATTGCTGTGTGTATGTAAACAATACAAATTTAACGCACATTTCAAAAACCTAATTTTTAGTATGATATCAAACTATATCTCTTTATACATCAAGATTAAATAGGTAATTACCCCATATTGCTATAAAATGGACACTCTTGGACCATGGACCACCTTATGAGAGTAAAAAGAGGGGTATGAGGGAAAAAGAGAAGAGGGGCCACGTTTGGGCCCAATATCTAAAATGAAATAGTACAATGAGTAGGGAACCATCATTAGCAGTAGTTTAGGCAGGTCAACTAGAACAGGGTGGAAGCGTAAATAGCACTAGGAAGCGAAAACCACACCACATTGTCCTAAGAGCCCATCTGATTATGCAATCTTAAGTGCAGGTAGGCTAGGACATGTGGCTTTTCTAAGTCTATATGTAGACTGTGTGCAGAATTATTAGGCAAATGAGTATTTGACCACATCATCCTCTTTATGCATGTTGTCTTACTCCAAGCTGTATAGGCTCGAAAGCCTACTACCAATTAAGCATATTAGGTGATGTGCATCTCTGTAATGAGAAGGGGTGTGGTCTAATGACATCAACACCCTATATCAGGTGTGCATAATTATTAGGCAACTTCCTTTCCTTTGGCAAAATGGGTCAAAAGAAGGACTTGACAGGCTCAGAAAAGTCAAAAATAGTGAGATATCTTGCAGAGGGATGCAGCACTCTTAAAATTGCAAAGCTTCTGAAGCGTGATCATCGAACAATTAAGCGTTTCATTCAAAATAGTCAACAGGGTCGCAAGAAACGTGTGGAAAAACCAAGGCGCAAAATAACTGCCCATGAACTGAAAAAAGTCAAGCGTGCAGCTGCCAAGATGCCACTTGCCACCAGTTTGGCCATATTTCAGAGCTGCAACATCACTAGAGTGCCCAAAAGCACAAGGTGTGCAATACTCAGAGACATGGCCAAGGTAAGAAAGGCTGAAAGACGACCACCACTGAACAAGACACACAAGCTGAAACGTCAAGACTGGACCAAGAAATATCTCAAGACTGATTTTTCTAAGGTTTTATGGACTGATGAAATGAGAGTGAGTCTTGATGGGCCAGATGGATGGGCCCGTGGCTGGATTGGTAAAGTGCAGAGAGCTCCATTCCGACTCAGACGCCAGCAAGGTGGAGGTGGAGTACTGGTTTGGGCTGGTATCATCAAAGATGAGCTTGTGGGGCCTTTTCTGGTTGAGGATGGAGTCAAGCTCAACTCCCAGTCCTACTGCCAGTTTCTGGAAGACACCTTCATCAAGCAGTGGTACAGGAAGAAGTCTGCATCCTTCAAGAAAAACATGATTTTCATGCAGGACAATGCTCCATCACACGCGTCCAAGTACTCCCCAGGGTGGCTGGCAAGAAAGGGTATAAAAGAAGAAAATCTAATGACATGGCCTCCTTGTTCACCTGATCTGAACCCCATTGAGAACCTGTGGTCCATCATCAAATGTGAGATTTACAAGGAGGGAAAACAGTACACCTCTCTGAACAGTGTCTGGGAGGCTGTGGTTGCTGCTGCACGCAATGTTGATGGTGAACAGATCAAAACACTGACAGAATCCATGGATGGCAGGCTTTTGAGTGTCCTTGCAAAGAAAGGTGGCTATATTGGTCACTGATTTGTTTTTGTTTTGTTTTTGAATGTCAGAAATGTATATTTGTGAATGTTGAGATGTTATATTGGTTTCACTGGTAAAAATAAATAATTGAAATGGGTATATATTTGTTTTTTGTTAAGTTGCCTTATAATTATGCACAGTAATAGTCACCTGCACACACACCTGCACACACAGCTATAACTAAAAACAAACTAAAAACTACTTCCAAAACTATTCAGCTTTGATATTAATGAGTTTTTTGGGTTCATTGAGAACATGGTTGTTGTTCAATAATAAAATTAATCCTCAAAAATACAACTTGCCTAATAATTCTGCACTCCCTGTATATAGACCACTACAACATCGGTGGGGGATGTGAGTAATCAGGGTATCCTTCAATTTTATAAACAGGCCATAGTCTACTAATGTGAAAATAGTGGTATTTTAAATATGTCCGCGGTGCGCCGCCCCGGCCGCCGGCAGCACGCCACCAAGACAACATGAGGTGGAATAACCACTTAAGAGAAAGCTAAGGCCTACCTAATAATACACTGAGGTATATGTCCAATTAGCCTGTAAAGGATGACCTGGAGCCAATTGATATATAGAATGAAAGGTTTAAACAGATTTCCCCAAACAGCCTAACATTTTGAAATTTGGGTATACAATGTATTTCTTAAATGTGGAGATTCAAACATTAATATAGGTAGAACAAACAAAGTTAAGACATCTAGTCCCAAACAATATGATCAAAAATCTAATTAATCTATTTGGCCAGAGGAGTCACTTGATTGCAAACTTATCCCGGTGATCTATAGCAAACATTAACTTCAGACAGAACTGATTTAACCCTTGCAGGCACATATATTAAGACAGTCAAAAAAGCACATTAGCAAGCACTTTAGAGCAGAACTGATTTAACCCTAGTAGGCACATGTATTAAGATAGTCAAAAAAAGCCTATTAGCAAGCACTTTAGAGCAGAACTGATTTAACCCTGGTAGGCACATATATTAGGATAGTCAAAAAAAAACAAAAAAAAAAAAACATATTAGCAGATAGAGTCTTTCTATAACTAGTAATATTAGATATGACACATAATCATCATATAAATAATAATTGTGTAGTGTACATTCTGGCTCACTCTAACAGGAATGTCTCTCAGCAATATTAATAGTTCACCATAGCGGTATTTTATAATCTCAGTCCTGAGGCATGGAATAGTCTTTGTTTCCTACCTAATCCACTCCGCACCGATCGTCATGGGTGCCAGAGAGTGCATCTATAGTACCTTGTCCTGTGTAAAAGATTTGCCAGCCCCAGGGGCTCAATGTGGCCGGAAGGATTTGTCTCTCAGGGGAATAGCCTGGTTCCGCTCCCAGTCTGACCCCCATATCAACGAAAGTTGCCGGTCTACATCGGGTGACAGTTACAAAGTGTAGACATGAGAGCTCCGGTTCTGTAAATAAGCAAGTAAGATCAACCCCTCTGACTATGTAAGAGGGCTCCGGTATTGGGGATTCAAAAGAAATCTTCCTCTCGGAAGCAACGGTAGCCATCCCAGAGTTGTTTGAAAGGGAGAGGTGATCCTGTGGTGGATCCGGGAGAGTCTCTGGTTCCCCTGTAGACTCAGACAGTATCGGTATGTGAGTGGCCACCGGCAAAGCAAGAGTGTTAGGTAGGGCTCCTGTTAGTGTGGGTCTCTTAGCCTGGGGTGCCGGAACATCAGTAGCGCTATCACCAACTGCCCTCAAGCAGTCCATCTGGGCAGAAGGATAGGGGGCTTCTCCACCAGGCAGGTCTGCCGTGGGGGGGGGGAGATCCACCATGAGGATCTGTGCGGCCCGTTGTCGCCAGATGAGTACTTGAACTATGCTGCGGGGTCACAAGCAGCCTGCATAGCTCCTCTTCCAGACTCTTAAAGTGATTGATCAGAAGTCGGGTAATCCGTCGCTCCCATCTGTTAAGTCCATCCATTTCAAAATAGGAAGTATTAGTATGCCGCTTTGGGAGGTATTTCCAAGTTCAGTATTAAAGTAGATGGTTCCCTCTATTCAGAAATTTATCCTGTTGCAGGATACCGTAACCCCAGAGTTTGGGGGGGGGTAGAATGCGGCAGCCCCAGACCTATGCTTCCCGGTTCCCACAGACTGTATGGCTTTAAGTCGACATGCTGCATTTACACAGCAAGACGCAAAATGGCTTCCATGCTGTGAGAAAGTCCGTCACATAGCTGTCTCAAAGAGCATAGGCGGGAGCACAGTCGGATCTCCAATTTTGAGGATCTATCAGCTTCCAGATATAGAGAGCCCTTAGAAATATATAGAATATTATATATTGCTGCAGTTAAACTGTAAAAAAACTCCTCAAACCTCTGGAGCTTCACAGAGACGCGTCCTGCCGCTTTGAGAGTAGGCTCCACCCCCCCCCACCTTTGCATAATTTATTTTGCAGGATTTGCCCATAAAACAGATCTCACTATCCGATTAAGGGATATAAAGAGCCCAACTTAAGGAGCCTGACAAGAAAAAGGATTTTGGTTGAATCTGGGCAGGATGTTTTTCATAAAGGGACAGAGTATACATTGACTGCTACAACATACCTCATATGTTTGAGGGTTCCTTTGTGAGCAAAAATAGGAAACAGTAATCCTGGGAGTACTGATAAAAGTGTCTTTATTAGAAATAGATTAAAATGGAAAAGGCACACATACAAGAAAAAAGTAGCAACCAGGTGTGGCACTGAATGAGGCTATAACTATGGCTGCAAGCCGAAACGCGTAAGCCATTCAGTACCACACCTGGTTGCTACTTTTTTATTGTATGTGTGCCTTTTCCATTTTAATCTATTTCTAATAAAGACGCTTTTATCAGTACTCCCAGGATTACCGTTTCCTATTTTTGCTATTTCAGCCAGTCTTCCTGGAGTTACCGCTGTGGGGAGGTGTGTGCAGCATCTCTGCAGTCATTGGTGGAGTACGTGGTTGGATCCATGCAGCCGAGTGGTTCAGGGTGAGTGATAAAACTAATCAGCCAATAGGAGACAGTGCCCGGTCAGAGGCGGGCAGAAGAGACGCTGTGTACTTTGAATTTGCCTACCAGGATGCCAAGCGAGCTGAACCAGTGGACAGACGAGCACTTGGAGAAGGTATATAGTTTACCCGTGCATCGCGGATCCTTCATTTGTTCCGGTAATAAGGTAGCTCGTTTTGGGCAGCAGTGGGGACATTCATTTTCTGATATTGCTGTGCACCGATGTTCTAAGTCACGCCCAACACCCTCCAGACAAGCACCTTGAACTATGTTTCCTTATCCACTGTACTGCTTGGATAAGAGTTTTCTTTTTGTATGTGTTTGAAGGTTCCTTTTTTGAGTGCATATAAATATGTCTTTTATGTGATGAAATAAAATGTACTTTTAACTCTGCACTTAGATGTGCGCTCCATTTACTCTGTTATACAGATTAAATTGTCATACATGTCTTTTTGAGCCTGGGAGGAAACACCAGAAGGCTTAGAAGGAGCAGCATTTGAGGATCAAGTTATTGTATTTGAGGATCAAGATTGACCCATTTGGGACTAAGTATCATATTCTATATACTTTTTAAGCATTTATTTGTTTGTTTATTATAAATGTACAGTTAAACAAGGTCTATATATACACATATATGTACACAAAGCTTATTTTTATTTGAAACATCTAAATTAATTTATGTGGCTCTTCTCACATGTTCTTTATTAACATATGTATACATAGACAAATAAATAAGTACATTGGAACCCTTTGCAGATAAATAGATGAAAAGCATATTTATGGAATATTCATATTTAATAAAGTGTTATATACTGTTACTGCAAATATTTCACATTCCAATGTTGTGCACATAAGGTAATATGTTCAAAGAATTTTTAAATAGATATTCATATATATATATATATATATATATATATATATATCTACAGTATATTTATTTATAAATATATACAATTATGTATGTGTGTGTGTATATATATATATATATATATATATATATATATATATATATATATATACATATATTGTACCATAAAAACATCAGATACCTGTATATGTAAAAATATGTATTTATAAATAAAGAGATCATATACTTCCATGTCAGCAGTTCCCAACCTGTGGTACTCGGTGGACCAGTTGGGGGTACTTGAAAATATAATTTGTAATGGCGGAATTTGAGCCCACGCTGCCCGCCATAACCAAAAATGTTTTATTTAGTTAGGGTCCTCCTAGCGACCTAGTGCTACTGCGCTGCAGCTAGGCAGATTGGTGGAAAAGTGTAAATGCGCACGTTACCGTTGGGCGGGCATTAGGGCAACATCCTGCGCTAGCGCTACAGAACACAGGAGTCACATATGGTGAGGGGCTCTCTTCTTTCAATTTCCCTTCGGCATCTTCACCACTTTCTGTCTTCCTTTCCGGTAAGTAACAGACAGGATTGACTTGACTGGCACTACCCGCAGCTGAGCCGCCAACACTGTTCACACAGGCGGCTAATGCGGCTTCCTCCTGCAGGCCGGCGTAGGTCACTGTCGGGACCAGAGGAGCTTTAGTTTAGAGTTGAGAAGAAGTAAAGTACAGTTAGGCAAGCTGCCTGCTACAGACAGGTAGGTTGATAGGTAGGTTAGGGCTTTCATTATATTACTGAATTGAACTTGACAGATGACTGACCATAGTACTACTCTATTCTACAGTACTCACAATCTCAGACAATTGAATCCACTGGCTTATATTGGGTTTATCCTTTTATAATATTAAACAAGAACTTAGTAAGGCTAGCAATGAGCAGAGAGGCTCTAATATGTGACTCTGCTCAGTGCTCATAGCTTACTAATCTTATTTAATATTCTAAAAGTAATTTTCTAAAAAAACTATTTTACAACAACAAAAAAAAACGTAATTGCCCCAGTCCTTCTCCTATTGCTCATTTGTTAATGCCAGTGTCAGGGATGCTATATTTATATTACAATGAATGTTTACTTTAGATTTTAATCTGACTGCACTGTATTTGTTCCATACTTAGGTAAAAAACACTGACTCATATATTTAATAATTAAATTTATGAGTCAGTGTTTCGCACCTAAGTATAGAACAAATAAAGTTCACTCAGTTCACTTAAATTCAAAATCAAAAATAAAAGCCTTTAAATGTCATTAGGTTAATTTGAGTCGTTTGATTTAGCTGCTAACCTAAGAAAAAACAAACAAAAAAAAAAACTTTTTTGAGGGATGGGTGGGGGTAATGAAGAGAGGGGGTACTCATAAATGAAAAGCCTAATCAAGGGGTACGGGAGAGAAAAAAGGTTGTGAACCGCTGTTCTATGTAATGAACATTGGAAAGTGAATTATTCATATTTAAATGTCAGGTTAGTGCACTTTAGAGAAATATGCGATCGGGTTTGTATGTGCGGGATTGCAGGTTTACTTTATTGAATTCTTTGGGGGAATACGTTAACGTACATGGCGATATTTGAAGTTCAGCTTTTTGCATGCATTGGGTTATCGCACAAGCAAAAACTCTTTACTTTCAACTTGTAATACGAGCACTATCCGAAGCTCACAAAATCTTTGCATGCAAGCAGGAGTGTTAAATATCACTCCACTTGTAATCTGGCCCTTTATGGGCTTAAGAGCTATATATACTTTAGGACACTGACCAACCAATTTACCTTTTCAGTGCAATCTTTTTTTTAGGATAGGGTTTTTTGACATTTTATTTTAACTTTTTTTTTTTTTAGAATAGAGCCCTTTATTGTGAAAAAAAGCTTTGTTGACTTTAGGACACTGCTCTACCAAATGCCCTTCGAAGGGCAATGCATAACCAAATGCCATTTTCAAGGCTATTTTTTTATAGAATAAGGTTTTTTTTTACTTTGGGGGGGGGGTTATAGTTTTTTTAAGAATAGGGATTTTTATTTGGCAAAAGATCTGTAATAGCACTTATCAGGGCAATATTTATTTTAGTTTTTTTTAAGATAGGCTTCTTATTTGGGGGGGTGGGGGTTACTTTGGTTTTAGATTAGTTTTTTTGTGCCAAGTAAAAAAAAAGAGTTCAATCACTTTAGGGCATTCCCTACGACATGCCATTTTAAGGGCAATTGGTAAAGTAGGTTTCAGTGTTAGTATAGTTTTTTTTTTATTTTGAGGTTGCTTTTTCTAAGGGGACATTAGTTTTAGGATAGGCATAACTACTCTTTTATTTTTGGTAGTGCTTTGTGGGGTTTCTTTTTAATTCTTAGTGTTAGAGTTTGTTATTTTATGTACATTTAGGGAGTGTTAAGATCAACATGTTAGGGGGTGTTTGTGGTGAGGTGTTGTGGTAGTTTAGTGGTTAATAGGATAGGGGTGTTTGCAGCGGGGGTTGTGGTTTAGTGGTTAATAGGTTAAGGGTGTTTTTGGTGGGATATTCACAGTATAGGGGTTAGTAGGTTAGGATGTTTAATTTGGTGGACTATTGTTGGTATAGGGGTTAATAGGTCAGGAAGTTTCTTGTCGTGTGCTATTGGTGGTTTAGGGGTTGAGTAGTGTAGGGTTACTTTGCGGTGGTTTAGCTTTGTCAGTTTAGGGGTACATAGGCATATTTATTAGGCATCGTGTGATATGCTGCTTAGAATATTTTGCCAGCATTGCCATCCATTGAATATTTATCCGGCTTTGTCAACATCATGTTGGATCCCTTTGGAATATATCTCTGTCTCACAGCAGTTGCGATCATCAGGGCCTCAGTGAGCTCATCAAAATCAGTGGTTGATGCTTCAAAAATGATACAATCTGTACAGTCAGAACATGATGGTAATTCTAGCATTGCTGCGCTAGTCCATCTTTTAACCGGACAAACTGCAGTTTTAGCAGATTTAAGTTTCTGCTTATAGATAGCAATAAGATGCACCAGGCAATGATGAGAGGGACCCAGTGCAGTTCAAAGAACAGAGCAATATGCATCTTTTATAATGGTGTAAAATTGTCCAATATATTATTCTCTATGGTAGGACAAATGATGTGCTGATTATATTTAGGCAGTTCACAAGTAAGATTTGCTGAATTAAAATCCCCTAAAACACTGTTTTTCAACCCTGTCTTCAGGCCTCCCTAACAGGCAAGGTATTTGGGATTACCTTGGATGAGAGCAGGTAAAATAACCAAGTTTATTAAACAGCTGTTCTCCAGTTCAGATATCCTCAACAAAATGAATGAGGGAAACTAACAAATCAAATAGAAGGATCGACAGGTGCTAAAAACACTTCTAAGTTAGGGCAGCACACCTTTTTAGAATTGTGAGTACCAACCTGCATTGATGTAACAACATAATCCACCTTCTCTTGATTTACCCGCTTACTCAGCGATATGATCTGCTCTGAATATTTGAAACCCTGGAAGGAAAACCCACTTTCCAGGACTACATTGCAGAAGGAAACATACAGTTATCTGATGGAAACTACTACAGAAAATTGGACCAGGACCACAACAAGAAATATATAGCACAGCTCACAAAACTAATCATATCTTTCCCAAAACACCTACAGCAAGAATTAGTACCTTCAAATTCTCACATGGGGACATTCTACATGCTGCCCAAAAACCATAAACCAGGAGACCAAGGATGACCTTTTATAACATGAATGGCAACGCTCACTGGACCAATATCTGAGCTAAAAGTTCTCTTTAGCTTTAAGTTATTAACACTGAGAGCTTTATAAAGACACCACAGACTTTCTTATTTAAAGACAGTTTGATTTTATTTCAAGCGTTTATTTAAAGTGTTTATGTGAATGATTTTCTTTAACTTTTAATTTATTTCTCTTTTGAGAATGTTTATTTGCTGCTAGATAATGTATCAACATTTTAAATAGCTATATTGTATCAACATTTTAAATAGCTATATTTTACTGTTCAGTAGGAGTCAGTATGAATATATACAAATAGAAAAAATTGCCTCTAAACTTTATCCAAAACTAGGTGCCCTGTACAGAAACAAATCTTGCCTCAGCCCTACAGTAAAGGAAAAGATTGTACAGCAAATGCTGATGCCTATCTTGGATTATGGGGACATAGTATATGCACCTGCTCCGCAAACTCACCTTAATAAACTAAATACGTTATATAACTCGCTCTGCCGCTTTGTGCTACAATGTAACTACAGGACCCACCATTGTGACATGCTAAAAGAACTAAACTGGCTGTCGCTGGAATCCAGACGCATCCTCCATCTTTCCTGCCTTGTCTTTAAGAGCCTTTCTGGGAAGCTCCCACCCTACCTGAGCAGAATGCTCTCCCCTGCTATTCCCACCTCCTATAACCTCCGATCCAATAACAGCACATTATTTAGCTTGCCTCAATACAAAAAGAAAGCAGCTCGATCCTCCTTTTCCTACAGAGCGCAACAATTATGGAATGACCTCCCTCACACTTTAAAAACTTCCCCAAGCCTAAAATCCTTTAAGAGATCCCTCTCTACATATCTCAAAACAGAATGCTCCTGTCATGGTTGATTAAATATTTCATACCTGCTCTATGTTAAATGTTTGCATATAATGTGTATTTTTATTATTGTTTTTGTATTTTATTGTACCCTATTGTATCAATGCAATGTTTTGTGATCCCAGGATATACTTGAAAACGAGAGAAATCTCAATGTATCCTTCCTGGTAAAATATTTTATAAATAAATAAATAAATAAATAAATAAATAAATATTAGTGCTGTTTGTCCCTGGAGAGTTCAATATACATTGTAACTGCATTTAATAGATCTATAAGTGGATACAAAAACAGCATACCACATACAAAAAATAAAGAAAAAACTTTTTTCTTTGTGTTGCAAATGTATCTTATATGCAACTGATGTACAGTATATATGAGAAAATAGCTTGAATACATATTATAATTGCATTGTATAGATTTATAAACAGATATAACAACAGTTAACTGCATTTAAAAATACACTTTTTTGTGTTGCAAATATATTCTATATGCGATTGATGTATATATGAGAAATATATTTACTTATTTCTATGTTAAACATTCTTAATTTTTTTTAAATAATATGTATGTTTTATATTTAAAAATAGCTGCTTGCTTTAGCCTTTTGTCTTTTATTAGCATTTTGTGAAAATAAACTCTTGGAAAAATATTTTAGAAAAAGTTGGCTTGTCTACCTTAAAAACATATTTTTATTATTATTATTATTATTTTCAGGCTACCTTAAAAACATACACCTAGAATACGAGTTTTGCGTTGCAGCTTTTAACACTGAACAAATGGCAATTTCAGCGTAAAAGCAGTAACGTAGCTATTGCGAGTCGTGTCGGTATAGCTATACCGCAAGCATTTTAGCCTGTAAGGACAGTGATGGGTGGTGTATAGAGCACCTAAAAAAGAAGACTAAGGTGACTATGGTAAAATCGATTAAATACAATATATTTAATAAATGCATCAGATTTAACAATAATCAGATAAAAGACAAGATAAAAAAACATGGATCCATGTGTACAATTAAGAAATAAAAATCAATGAATATGAATAATGTTGACAATGCAGAACATTCTGTCTGACTGTAAATAGTGTGGCTATGTGCTCCACACTATTAACAACAACACTATTAAAAACAACAAGTAATAGATTGCAATGCAGATGGGATGTGAGAAGTGTCCAAAACTATGTATAGTGTCCAAAAATAGATTAATTAAATTTAAGTGTCTGTGTAGAAAAGAGGCATATTTCAATCTTAATAAAAAGATAAAAATAGTGGCAAATTTAAAAATGTGGTAAATTGTGTACACAAAAACCAAAAGCAAAAACAAAATCAAAATATCTCCCAATTCAAAAAAGGTGGCATATACAAGAAAAAATAAGAAATAATAATAAAAATGTAGGAGAAATGACAAAAAATTATAAGAAAAAAATAAGAAAAAAAAAAAATCAAATTTGTACTCCTAGTGGTGCAGACCTATGGGATTCCGCCAATGTCCCAGAAGTCTTTGATAGTCTTCCAAAAGTTCCTGGAGTGTCCTATGGGAAATAGATCACAACAGTGCAGATCGTTTCCAAAAAATATACTGATACTGAAAATAGGCTTACCAGTTTAAAATCAATGCGTTTAGGCCTCTATGTACAGGCCTTACTCAAGACTCATTTTAGCCTGTAACGCAATGTCAATCACGCACTCAAAAAAATTACGTTTTTGGATGGGATTTTCATAGTGCCGGTATTACAGGTTGTGCGGTGAGGCTAAAAAGCTTGCGTTACAGCCTATACCGACACGATCCATACCTCCATCTGAAAGCAGTAGTTATGGATTTTGTGTAACAAAATTGTTTCACAAAACTCATAACTAAACTGTTACAAAGTACACTAACACCCATAAACGACCTATCAACTCCTAAACAGCCATCCTCCCACTTCACAAACACTATATTAAGCTTATTTACCACTAATCTGCAGCCCACCCACATAGCGACTATTCAATAAAGTTATTAACCCCTAAACTAATGTCGCTCCCCGACATCACCACCACTATAATAAAATTAATCCCCATTCCGCCGCTCCCCGACATTGCTGCCACTAAATAAATTTATTAACCCCTAAACCTCCGGCCTCCCACATCTCTGCCACTAAATAAACCTATTAACCCCTAAACTGCCAGCCTCCCACATTACAAAACACTAAATTAAACTATTAACCCCTAAACCTAACACCCCCCTAACTTTAAATTAAAATCACAATATAACTTTAAATACCTAAAAACTTACCTGTGAAATAAATATAAACCTAACAATAAACTATAAATTAACTTAACCTTTACTATTCTGATAAATAAAAAACTACTAATTAAAAAATCTAAATTACAAATTTAAAAAAACCTAACAGTATGAAAAAAAATAAAAAATCTAAATTAAAACTAAAAAAACAAATCCTACAAAAAAATTAAAAAAAGTTTATCAAAAATCATAAACACTAAGATTACAAAAAATAAACAAAATTATCAAAAATAAAAACATTTACACCTAATCTAATAGCCCTATTAAAATAATAAAGCCCCCCAAAATAAAAACGCCCCCTAGCCTACAATAAACTACTAATAGCCCTTAAAAGGGCTTTTTGTAGGGCATTGCCCTAAATAAATCAGCTCTTTTACCTGTAAAAAAATACAAAGACCCCCAACAGTAAAACCCACCACCACCCAACCAACCCCCAAAATAAAAAAAAATAACTCTAAAAAAAACCTAAGCTACCCATTTAGCTCTTTTGCATTGCCCTTAAAAGGGCATTTAGCTATTTTTCAAAGTCCAAAGCGCTAATCTAAAAAATAAAACCACCCATCCAAAAAAAAAACAAAAACCTAACACTAACCCCAGAAGATCTACTCACGGTTTATGAAGTCTGGACATCCATCTCCATCCAGGCAGCAAGGTCTTCATCCAGGTGGTGAGTAATGGTAATTTTTATCAACTTTTATTTTACCTATATTGTTATCTAACAACTTTTACTGTTATAAGTGTTAGTACTGTACCTTTTTTGTATGAAAAATAGACAATAATATATGATTTATTTCCTCAGAATGTACTTCAGTGCCCCCACTGCACAAGATCTCTCAATAAAATAACTCTAGGACAAATATTACAAATATAAATCCAGTAATAAAACAATTGACTAGATCAGCACTTTACACTGATCTTGCAAAATAAGCTCTCTGGAAGCAAGCCCTCCCTTAGTGCTGATGAGCGAACAATCTGTTCACTGCTAAAGACTCAAACAGCAGTGTGACAGGGAATAGTCTTTTATTTTCACTCTTACAACCGGTGGTGTGTGTGGTGGCGGGAGCAAAGTTTCACCACCGCTGTGGAATCAGCTGTTCTAGTTACTAAAGAAATGTACAGATGATACATACACAGTTCCCAGGAGGCGCTGCATCTCCTGAAGAGATCTGAGTCTTCAGCAGTTTCCCCAAGTCCTATTCAGGCACCACATACTGCTCCACTGCTGTCTCCTGTATGCTACTCCACCTCGTGAGTTCCCACTCTCTGTATTTAGTTTGGGAACTTGAGAGGCTATAAAAGATGCTGGCATATTTAAAAAAAATATTTTGCAGTGGTGACTTAAGGATGCCACTAGGCATTTGTGCTCTTTGCGCCCTGGGCAGTTGGCCAGTTTGCATGCCCCTAAAAAAAGGTGCTGCTTGTGAATGAGTTTTCACTTAGCTTGCATGGAGGCATGATCTTGTTTTTATGGGTTTCCTTTAAAAATACAATGGCCTAGATTACGAGTTTTGCGGTAGCTGAAAAAGCAGCGTTAACAGGTGCTGACACTGCTTTTTTACTACTGCTGGTATTACAAGTCTTGCAGGTTTAGGGTCACCGCACACTTTTTTGGCCTTACCGCAAAACGACTTACGTAAACTTTGTAAAGTCTTTTTTCTATGGGACTTTTATAGCGCCGGTATTATGAGTCTGTCCTGGGAGGCCAAAAAGTGAGTGGTACACCCTATCCTGTCAAGAGTCCTACCACATTTGAAAATCAGTAGTTATAAGTTTTATGGTACAACGCCGTAGCATAAAACTCATAACTAAAGTGCTAAAAAGTACACTAACACCCATAAACTACCTATTAACCCTTAAACCGATGTCCTCCCGCATAGACAATGTCCTCCCACAAACACTAAAATAAAAATTTTAACCCCTAATTTGCCGCTCCGGACACCGCCGCGACCTACATTATATTTCTGAACCCCTAATCTGCTGCCCCCAACATTGCTGACACCTACATTATATTTATTAACCCCTAATCTGCCGCCCCCAATGTCGACGTAACCTACCTAAACTTATTAACCCCTAATCTGCCGCCCCCAAAGTCACCGCCACTATAATAAACATATTAACCCCTAAACCGCCGCACTCCCGCCTCACAAACATTAGTTAAATAATATTAACCCCTAATCTGCCATTCCTAACATCGCCGCCACCTACCTACATTTATTAACCCCTAATCTGCTGCCCCAATGTCGCCGCCACTATATTAAACCTATTAACCCCTAAACCTAATTCTAACCCTAACACCCCTAACAAATATAATTTAAATAAATCTAACTAAATATTCCTATCATTAACTAAATAATTCCTATTTAAAACTAAATTCTTACCTATAAAATAACTAGTGTAACTAATAGTTACATTGTATCTAGCTTAGGGTTTATTTTTATTTTACAGGCAAGTTTGTATTTATTTTAACTAGGTAGAATAGTTACTAAATAGTTATTAACTATTTAATAACTACCTAGCTAAAATATATACAAAATTCCACTAAAATAAAACCTAAAACTAACATCTAACACTACACTATAATTAAATAAATTAACTAAATTAAATACTATTAAATAAATTAAATTAGCTAAAGTAAAAAAAAACCCCCACTAAATTACAGAAAATAAAAAACAAATTACAGATATTTAAACTAATTACACCTAATCTAATAGCCCTATCAAAATAAAAAAGCCCCCCCAAAATAACAAAAACCCCTAGCCTAAACTAAACTACCAATGGCCCTTAAAAGGGCTTTTTGCAGGGCATTGCCCCAAAGTAATCAACTTTTTTACCTGTAAAAAAAATACAAACAACTCCCCTAACAGTAAAACCCACCACCCACACAACCAACCCCACAGATAAAATACTATCTAAAAAAAACTAATCTCCCCATTGCCCTGAAAAGGGAATTTGGATGGGCATTGCCCTTAAAAGGGCAGTTAGCTATTTTGCAGGCCCAAAGTCCCTAACCTAAAAATAAAACCCACCCAATACACCCTTAAAAAAACCTAACACTAACCCCATGAAGATCGACTTACCAGGAGAAGTCTTCATCCAAGCTGGGCCGAAGTCCTCAACGAAGCCAGGAAAAGTCTTCATCCAAGCCGGGCGAAGTGGTCCTCCAGATGGGCAGAAGTCTTCATCCAGAAAGCATCTTCTATCTTCATCCATCCAGCGCGGAGCGGGTCCATCATCAAGACATCCGACACGGAGCATCCTCTTCATCCGACAACTAAAGACAAATGAAGGTAGCTTTAAGTGACGTCATCCAAGATGGTGTCCTTTAGATTACGATTGGCTAATAGAATTCTATCAGCCAATTGGAATTAAGGTAGAAAAAACCCTATTGGCTGATGCAATCAGCCAATAGGATTGAAATCCAATCCTATTGGCTGATGAGCATCAGCCAATAGGATTGTTTCTACCATAATTCCGATTGGCTGATAGAATTCTATCAGTCAATTGGAATCTAAGGGATGCCATTTTGGATGACGTCACTTAAAGGTACTTTCAATCGTCTTTAGTCGTTGAATGAAGAGGATGCTCTGCGTCGGATGTCTTGAAGATGGACCAGCTCCGTGCCGGATCGATGAAGATAGTATTTTATTTGGGGGTTGGTTGTGTGGGTGGTGGGTTTTACTGTTGGGGAGTTGTTTTTATTTTTTTTACAGGTAAAAGAGCTGATTACTTTGGGGCAAAAAAATTTAGAAAGCCATCTATGTTGCGCAATGGAGGGGAGCTGAACGGCTCACAGCCTCTCCTTTACTGTGCAATATGGATCACAATCGCATCATCATCGTGTTGCTACATTCATAGCAGAGTTGGCATTTGGGAGGGGGGTACCTTGGGGTCCAATTTTTATTATAAACTTAGAAAAATACTTCCTTCCCTGCCTCCATCACTGGCTTCCGGAAAAAAAAATGGAGAGGTCTTGCAAGTATTAAAAGTTCCAAGTGGCCCTAGGTGACAGTGTTGCACTGGGAAAATCACACAGTTGTATCATTCAGCTCAATCTGATAGTGTTGGCTTCATTAGGGTGTGCCTATGCTAAGGTACGTATGGCATTCATTTAGATGTCTTGTGATGTCAATAGGTGAATATCACACATGCAAATTTGTATTTTCCTTGCAGAGCGAACAAAGGGGTTACTTAAATAGAAGAGATGTGTACAGGAAATTTTTCATTTTGTCCAAAATTTTATTTTCGTTCCATTTTTTCATTTTAGTTAATTTACCTTCATGGTTGTATTTGTTTCAAATGAAATATTTGTTTTGAGCTACAGTGCAGATTCTTGCCATTCTTCTAATCTGAAGCTGTAATCAGCTATATTAGCTTTAATTTTATTTTATGTAATTCTTAAACGGACAGGAAACCCCAAAAAATGAATTAATGATTTGGATACAATACAAAATACAATTTTAAACAACTTTCACATTTACTTTTGTTATCGAATATGCTTCATTCTCTTGTTATCATTCGCTGAAGGAATACCATTCCACTACTATTACACATCTGAACACATTTAGTTAGCCAATCACAAAAGACAAATGTATGCTCGCTGGCACCAATCACCAGCTAGCTCCCACAACTGTAGGATATTTGCATACTCATTTTCAATAATGGATACTAAGAGAAAGCACATTTGAAATAGAGGTGATTTTAAAAGTGTCTTAAAATTGCATGCTCTCTCTGAGTTTAATTTTGATGTTCCTATCCCTTTAAACATATTCTTTTATTTATACATCTAATGTTTGTGCACTGCATTGTTAAAACTAAAAAGTTTACTTAAAGGTACAGTAACTACAAGTATATTTATTATACTGAAATTGTCTATTCTTAAAGGGACATGAAACAATTTTTTCATTCATGTTTCTGTAAGAGCAAAAAACTTACTTATTTTACGTAATTTGCTTATTTTTCTTAGTATCCCTTGTTGAATAGCATAGCTAGCCTACTGGTAGGGTGAGGCTCAGAAGAGCCTGGAAGGGATTTAGTGGATAATTGGTGGCTTCACATATATGCCTCTTGTAATTGGCTTATTAAAATGTGTTCAGCTAGTTTCCTCCAAGTAGTGCATTGCTGCACCTTCAACAAAGAATATCAAGATAATAAAGCAAAACTGATAATAGAAATAAAAAGAAAAGTTGCTTAAAAATGTATGCTCTGAATCATGAAAGAAAATATTTGGGTTTTATAGTGAAATCTATTTTTTTTTCTTTCATTATATCCATTGCTGAAGGATTAACAATGTTCAACCCGGGAACTGTAGTTGTTGCTGTTGTACTTTCTATTTAGGCTAAAAATTATTAAAACAAAGAATAAATACAACACAGTACACAGTCATATACATACATATACACATTCATTTTCCATACCACACATACTTGTTGGTTGAATTAACACAATGGTGCTGCCCATGCAGTGTCAGTAACACCATGTTATTGTGCCAACCAGGGGCGTGATCAAATATATGGCGCAGGTTTCGGCGCAAGCGTGGGAACCTGCGACATCCGTAATTTCACCTCGCACATCGGGCTATTACATAAACCCCGCCGGCAGTTCATAAAGTGACGGCACTTTAGAAACTGCCGGCGCCTAAGAAAAGTAAAGAAAATAACAAATCTCCCATAAAAGTCTAACACGCCTCCCAAAAAGAAGCCCAACACGTAAAACCCCTATATCCGCAATCACCCCCTCTCTTTACTAATATTAAATGTATTAACCCCTAGACCGACAACCCCCCACAACGCAATATGCCTATTTAAACTATTAACCCCAATATCCGCCATCAAACCCACACCGCAAGTAATAACTAAATTATTAACCCCTAAATCCGCCAACCCCAACATCACAAACTACCTATTAAAAATATTAACTCCTAATCCGCCAATAACCCACAATGCAATAAACCTAATCAAGTATTAACCCCTAAACCACTATAGCCCACAACGCAATAAACCTAACCCCTAACCCCCCCTAACCTAAACCCCCTATCCTAACCCCCCTAAATAAACTTAAATTAACAAATTTACAAAATACTAAAGTTACTATTAAATATAAAAAAAATTACACTAGGGGTGGTTAGGTTAGGGGGGTTAGGTTAGGTTAGGGGTTAGGTTTATTGCGTTGTGGGCTATGGCGGTTTAGGGGTTAATACTTAATTAGGTTTATTGCATTGTGGGCTATGGTGGTTTAGGGGTTAATAGACTTTATTAGTTATTGCGGTGGGGGATTGCGGTTGAAAGGTAGATAGACATTGCGCATGCGTTAGGTGTTAGTTTATTTTTGCAGGCATTTTCGGGAGTGACGGTGCTCCCATACTCAGCGCAAGCCCTGCTACGGCTGCCTTTTATGGCGAGGTAAAAAGGGAGTACGATTTCTCCATTTTCGCCACGTAAGTCCTTGCACTGGATATTGGATATCAATTTGCAACGCGGTTCTATGTTAGCCTATGGGAGTAATAATTGCGAGCGACGGGTGAAATATACATGCGTAACATATGATACGCCGTATATGTAATACCAAAATCGCGTAAAATCTTGTGGCGGAGAATTTTGTGGGCGACTCTGCATATGTAATGAAGGCCCATTTTACTGTGTCCATACAAACCCATCACCACACATACTTGTCATCAGTAGAGCAATGTGGCTTTAGTCTTGCAGTACTAGTAACCCCATGTTATTGAGTCAAACAACAACCATTTTTACTCACTGTCACTGCACACACACTCCCTTACATACCTACTTTAATAATAAAAAATAAATATTAACCCTTTGACTGCTGGTTTTGCATTATAAATTTTACTTTTCCAGTTTGAGTCTGTTCGTTCTAAAGTTGCACTCAGTTACATTTTTTAGACTATTTTAAAATAGTTTCTGCTGGAAGCAACCATTTATTTTAATTTTAAAAAAAAAATGTATAGAAATAATTTCTGTGTTACTGTTTAGTTAGTAAAGTTTTTGAGGGCCTATGGTGATCACTGATCAGTAGATGTTCCCACAGATAAGTTCTCCACTGCTCACTTTACATTTATCTTTTTACGATTTTATTACAAAGTTCTAAGTCTGCCAAATAGTTTGGATGAAAAAAAAACACAGCTGCAGACACTTTGCTTCCACAGCAGCTACTGCAGGAGCCACAAGAACACCAGTGGCTGGCAGTCTGTTTTGATTGTTTGGATCACAATCTTCATTATGTGTAACTGAGTCACTTAAAATAAGTAGAAGTACCCCTAGCATTGCTAAGCTGCTACTGTGACAAAACCACCAGATGTGTCTGTCCATAGCCTCCTCCAGTTCCTCCACAGATCTGAGCCTCTGAGCACTGGCAGCTCTGTCTGCATTAAGTTAAAATCACCTTTTCACTTCTCTCCCTCCCTCTGAGAACTCTGGTTGGCTAGAAATATCATAGGCTTCCACTGACAAGCTGAGAACGTGTTGCTGTTCCACCAATCGAAAACGAAAATTTGAAAAGAAAATAAAGCATTTTTATTTTCTTTTTAGCGATTTTTCATTTTTGGCTGTTTTAATTTTCAGGAGAAGCAACATATATAACGAAAATGTCTAATAAATAGAACATTCTTATAACCTTAGGAGGTGTGAATGGGCTATTGAATGTCATTTTCAGGAGACCTCCCAATTTCTATTTTGAAATGCGGTAATTTACACACTAATAAGTCCTTTTTTGGAAGATATTCAGTTGAAAACATGTTCAGGTTTTTAACAAACACAATTATATAGCATTGTAATCACTCAAGAAACTAAAGCTCCCAATATGGAGCTTGTTTCTATTGAGTCCATTTTAGTGCCAGGTTTCCATTGAAATATTTTGCACATTGCGTGCAGTCGCTCTTTTCATGTAGGTGTAAGTTAACGTTGTGTTAACACTTCCATCCAACGTTGGATTTCTTGAAAATCGCACCATATAGCTTTACACTATACAATTCCTATTAAAACTATAGGAGCTGTGGATCTGATATATAACATCCTATGTAATAAAAGGCTAGGTATGTTTGTCCGAAGCTGTCATGCACAGTAGAGACTGCGCGAGGACAAACATACGTGGCCATTGACAACATAAAGAAGGATCAGTCAGTGAGGATCACACAGCAGAGAGGGTGGTCGTGAGCGGGTGTTGCAGGGTAGTGGCCATGGTGGGGGTGTGACCGGGCAGGGGCGGGCTGGACTCCTGCACTGCAGAAAATGGAACATGTACACAGGCTTTAGGACTAGCATGTATATAAAAAGTTTAATGTCTATGTAATGTATAGAATAGTTTTAGAATATGTAAGTAATTTTTAGTTGTTATTGTAAACATCTTGTTTTGTGGTTTTATGCATGTTTATTTACTTATTTTAAGGACACAATTGTGAATTCGCAATTATAAAATGTTATATTAATGAGAATGCGAATTAGCTATCATGTTTTACTCTTAGAGGCCCATTTATCAAAGGGCTTGCGGACCTGATCCGACACTGCGGATCAGGTCCGCAAGACCTCACTAAATGCGGAGAGCAATACGCTCTCCGCATTTAACATTGCACCAGCAGCCAATCAGCCGCCAGCAGGGAGCTGTCAATCAACCCGATCGTATTCGATCGGGTTGATGTCCGGCGATTCCTATCCGCCTGTTCAGAGCAGGCGGACAGGGTTATGGAGCAGCGGTCTTTAGACCGCTGCTTCATAAGTTGTGTTTCTGGCGAGTCTGAAGACTCGCCAGAAACACGGCCCTTCAAGCTCCGTACGGAGCTTGATAAATGGGCCTGTAGATATTACGACTAAAGCAAATGTGTTCTTTGGAAGCAAATGTCTAATAGATTGTAATCAAGGCCTATAGCTAGAATACGAGTTTTCTGTTATGGGTGAAAAAGCAGCGTTAAGGCTCTTTTTCACTACCGCTGGTATTATGAGTCTTGCAGGTTTAGCTGCACCGCACACTTTTTTGGCCGCAATGCAACGTAATGACCGCAGCTTTCAAAAGGTCCTTTTTCAATGGGACTTCCTTTGCGACGGTATTACGAGTTTGCCTGGGAGGCCAAAAAGTGAGCGTTACAGCCTAAAACTACAAGATTCATAAAGTAAACTGAAAGTCAGTAGTTATGGGTTTTATGCTAAAACGCCGTAACATTAAAACTCATAACTAAAGTGCTAAAAAGTACACTAACACCCATAAACTACCTATTTACCCCTAAACCAAGGCCCTCCCACATTACAAACACTAAAATACAATTATTGACCCCTAACTGCCACTCCGGACATCGCCGCTAGTAGAATAAACATATTAATCCCTAAACCGCTGCACTCCCGCATCGTAAACACTAGTTAAATATTATTAACCCCTAATCTGCTGTCCCTAACATCGCCACAACTTACATTACTGTTATTAACCCCTAATCTGCCACCCCAAAGTTGTCGCTACCTACCTACACTTATTAACCCCTAATCTGCCGCCCCCAATGTCGCCGCCACTATACTAAAGTTATAAACCCCTAAACCTAACCCTAAGTCTAACCCTAACACCCCCTACTTTAAAATAATTAAAATAAATCTAACAAAAAAAATCCTACCATTAACTAAATAATTCATGTTTAAAACCAAATACCTGTAAAATAAACCCTAAGCTAGCTACAATATAACTAATAGTTACATTGTAGCTAGCTTAGGTTTTATTTTTATTTCACAGGCAAGTTTGTAATTATTTTAACTAGGTAGAATAGTTATTAAAAAGTTATTAACTATTTAATAACTACCTAGTTAAAATAAATACAAAGATACCTGTAAAATAAAACCTAACCTAAGTTACAATTACACCTAACACTAAACTATAATTAAATTAATTCCCTAAATTAAATACAATTAAATAAAATTATCTAAAGTACAAAAACAAAAATCACTAAATTACAGAAAATAATAAACAAAAAAGGGCATTTTGATGGGCATTGCCCTTAAAAGGGCATTTAAGCTGTTTTTCGGTGCCCAAATGCCCTAATCTAAAAATAAAAATCACCCAATAAACCCTTAAAAAAACCTAACACTAACCCCCGAAGATGCACTTACAGTTTTTGAAGACCCGACATCCATCCTCAATGAAGCGGCAGAAGTCCTCAACGAAGCTGGCAGAAGTCTTCATTCAAGCAGTCTGAAGTCTTCATCCAAGCCGGCGGAAGTCTTCATCCAGACGGCATCTTCTATCTTCATCCATCCGGCGGGGAATGGCTCCATCTTCAAGACATAGGGCGCGGAGCATCATTTTCTTTCCACAGCGACTGAAGAATGAAGGTTCCTTTAAGTGACGTCATCCAAGATGGCGTCCCTTGAATTCCGATTGGCTGATAGAATTCTATCAGCCAATCGGCATTAAAGGTGAAAAAATCCTATTGGCTGATGCAATCAGCCAATAGGATTGAGCTCACATTCTATTGGCTGTTCCAATCAGCCAATAGAATGCAAGCTCAATCCTATTGGCTGATTGGATCAGCCAATAGGATTGAAGCTCAATCCTATTGGCTGATTGATTGGCTTAAGGGCAATGCCCATCCAAATGCCCTTTTTAGGGCAATGGGGAGCTTAGACTTTTAAGTTAGGATTTTATTTGGGGTGGGTTGGTTGTGTGGGAGGTGGGTTTTATTGTTGGGGGGTTGTTTGTATTTTCTTTTACAGGTAAAAAGAGCTGATTTCTGAGGTGGAGCTTGGCCGCGCTGGTAGATGGCCACTATAGCTTAGAGCTCCTGCTACCTGTCTAGGCCCATTATATTAAATCAGATAATTTAAATTATCTGGACCGCTAAAATCAGCAAAAAAGCAGTGGGGAATCTCTACCCAAACATTTGGAGGTGGTGAGAGGGTGAGATTTGACTTTACCGAGGCATTTGGCCTGGGTGCGGGTCACGGACTACACGTGGCAATAAACAGAGAGCACATCCCGCCGCCCCAGCACTAACCACATACCCTCCGGCCACAAGTTCAGACATCAGTGAGGACTGAGTCGCATTCACACAGCAGAGGGAACACAGTATAAGACAGCACAGCACCTTTGGCTGAGGGGTGACTCACAGGCTGCAAGCGACGATAAGCAGGGCGCACCGCCCACCGTACCGACACTATATACTCACCCTCAGGCTACGAGTGCAGCTAACAGCGGGGCCCGAAATACGCACTCATAGCGGAGAGTATCCAGCTTCAGCCAGCACAAGACAGGAGGTACTGGGAACCAGCGGTAAGACGCAGACAAGCTACACGGGCTGCAGCCCTCACAAATAGCGACCGGAAATATCGGTCAGGCCCAAAGCAGACCACAACAAACGTGCAGGGGTAAAGGGACACTTACACACTTAAAGTGTCACTGGCAACATAGCACGAGTTACCTGTAAGAAACAGTACACCACTCAGTCACGGGGACAAAATAGAAGGGACATCATTTAGCTCTAAGACTATACTACACGTGCTGCCTGCTATCCTCCATATAACTCACCAACACCATCCTCCCTCCTGCAGCACCACTCCTGTGCCAAGAATCAAAGGAGACAGACAGGCCTTATTAACAAGGCTTAGCAGTTGGCTCGGCTGGGCCCCATAGAATATACTGTGGACACTCTTTAACAACATAGGCAAACCCACAACCCCCAGCACATATATTTAACTTGATATATCTCTGTGAGAACCAAAAGTAGACATCTCAGCACAGAGAGTGTGAGACAACACACACTAGTGGGGACTAGTGCCTGTAATGCCCCAAAAGAAGAACACAACAGGGGAAAAAACCTCCAAATACCGAAACATGAACCATTATCTTAAACCTACAGACCCCCCTATCTCAGACTCAATGATAACACAACCAGACACAAGACAAGGAGCTTCTACACAGACACATGAAATGTCTACACCACCCCCATCTTATGTCACCAAAGAGGACCTGAAGTCGCTCTCATCCAAAGCGGACATCAAGGGGGTCATGGAGGAAGTTAAGAGTCTCTTCAGTGAGCTTCGTAAAGACATCACAGATCTATCACGAAGGGTAACCAGTGTGGAACAAACCCATGATAACTTCATGGAGGAAATGAAAGACACATCATCCAGAGCGCAATACAACACTGACATGATACACAGCTTAATGGACAAAGTGGAAGACCTGGACAACCACGGCAGGCGGAACAATATACAGATCAGGGGAATCCCAGAGTCTATACACCCATCAGCTCTTCAAGGTTATTTACAGGACCTGTGCCGCACACTTAAAGGCACACCAATGTCCCCTGCAATCGAAATAGAAAGGGCACACAGGGCACTCCACCCCAAACCATCAGCGAAGGCTCCCCCAAGGGATGTTATCCTCCGAGTTCTTAATTTCAAAGATAAGGAGGAGATCCTGAAACATAGTAGAAACAAACCCCCGATCACTCATGCTGGAGTAGCTTTGCAAATTTTTTCGGACCTCAGCCCAACCACACTACAAAAAAGGAGGGAACTGAGATTTATTACTTGCATTCTTCAGGATCACAAAATCATCTACTGCTGGGGCTTCCCCACAAGTATAATAGCGACCAAGGGAGATCACACAGCTATTTACAGAACGATTGAGGATCTTGTCCCTTTTTTCAAGTCACTGGGACTCAACCCTCCACCCGTGCCCAGACCACCTCAAGAAGATAGATCTGCAGACGCGTCTAATAATTCTAATAACCCGAGTACCAAAAAGGAACAGTGATGAGGACTTATCTACAAAACCGAGTGTGGTTTCCTGCTCAGGTTTGCATAATAATTTGTACTGTTCTGGTTCTTTGAAAATGACATGGTTATAATGGGATCTAGTGTTTAATTCTTTCATTGCTTATTATGTTTTAATTTACCAGTTGCTGGATAATAGTTTAATAATATTAAATGTTCACAAGTTATTGTCATAAGTATGCTTGCACTTTCCTGGTGCACACTGATGCTTCTACCCTAACCACGTGGATGCACGAAATAGACGTTTCCGTATGAAACACCTAAGGCCTCTAATCTTCTGCCTCCATATTATCAAATCCACCATTGTGGAGTCCCCACTGTGCTCCAGGAAATAAATGGAGGCCGGCGATATACTCGCAGACTTCACATTCAGGTTTATTCAGCTTTGAAGTATTTAGTCAAGCGGTTTAGTTTAATTTTCTTATCTTTATTACTCTTTGGGCCTAGCAGGGCACAGCCTGTTTGACTTACTCTTTTACAAAGTATTTGTACACAGTCAATTCAATGTTGCTATTTTTCCTGTACACTTGTATTGCCAGTTTCAGGGTGTCATTAGGGGCGGGTCCCAGAATACAATTCTTAACCACTCGCCCCCCTCCTAGACCACTTTGTTCCCACTACGCCCCATATAACATGCAGCACCCTCAACAGGGGGACCCTATGTTGAGGGGATCACAAACTATACGCAAGACACACCCGATTTAATTGCTAACGGTAAATGTTAAAGGCCTCAATAACCCGGGCAAAAGATCCATAGTAGCAAGGGACCTACAGAAAATGGGGGGGGGGGGGATATTGTGTTCCTTCAAGAAACCCATTTTATCAAATCCAAAGAACCCAAATGGCACAACCATGCATATTCTAATCTGTATCTAGCCTCAGGCCCACGTAAACAGAACAGAGTAGGGATACTTATTCACCGCAAACTGCCATTTACCCTAATACAACAGAAAAAAGATAGAGATAGCAGATATATAATTCTTGAAGTTCAGCTCCATGGTAATCTAATTACGTTAGTTAACATTTATTCCCCTAACACAAAGCAAGACCACTTCTTAAAAGGGGTCACCCAAAAAATACAGGAAGTGTCAAGAGGCATTCTCTTTATGGGGGGGGGGGACCTCAATGCACCATTAATCCCCATGTCAGATACCTCTAATGGGGTGTCGAGTGTCCCTCACCATACATTGAAACAAATCAACTTATTACTCAAACATCTTTTTGTACATGACATATGGAGAACACTACACCCAATAGACAAAAATTTCACCTTTCACTCCAACCCCCACAAAAAGACTATCTCTTTTCTGATTCAATGGGCATATCATACGTCACACATAGCGATATTCTGTCTATCACATGGTCGGACCACGCCCCTGTCTCTTGTAATATAGCCTGGCCAAATTCACCTAACATACCCTTTTTGTGGAAATTGGAGGACACGCTTTTAGACAACCCGGAAATAAAAATTGACATAGAAAGGTCCATGTCTGAATATTTCACTATCAACACACAAGACAATCTCCCACTCACCTCAGTCTGGGAGGCTCACAAATGTGTCCTTCGAGGCATATTAATTAAACATAAATCTAAATTGAATAAACAGCACAGAGAAAAATATAATGCCAAGCTTAATACCATACACGAGCTAGAAGAAAAACATAAAAGGGACTCCACTAATACTACACTAGAAAATGAATTGTCCCAGGCTAGACTTGATTTTAGAGCCTTGCTACAAGAAGAAAACCAGTGCTCCGCTCTAAAACTCAGACAAAAATATTATGAAGGGGGAGACAAAGCAGGCAGACTACTGGCGAGAGCCCTTACACGTCAAAAGCTAAAAACATACATACACTCTATGAAAGACGAACAGGGACAAACAAGACAGGACAGTTATAGTATTGCACAAATCTTACACACCTACTATGACAGGTTATATAACCTTAAAAAAAGGAGAAACAAGTAACCATACACAGGATACACAAGAATACCTGAGACACACGAAATTACCAACTTTGACTGCGGAAGAATCTGACTTTCTAGATACCCCCCTAACACAAGAAGAAATAGTGGATACAATAGCAGCCCTCCCGACGGGGAAGAGCCCAGGCCCTGATGGTCTGAGTAACAAATATTATAAGACCTTTCTCCTGTTACTTCTGCCCTACCTACAAAAGTTGTTCAATGAGTTACCCAATACCGGCCATTTATCAAGGTCTATGTTGTCAGCCTACATTACAATCCTGCCGAAACCTGGGAAAACCCCAGATAAGCCAGAGAGCTATAGACCTATCTCTCTCCTTAACAGTGATATTAAAATCCTAGCAAAGGTCGTAGCAACCAGCATGAACAAATATCTTCCACAACTGATATCCACCGATCAGGTGGGATTTGTCCCTGGCAGAGAAGCCAGGGACAATACTTTAAAATTTTTCACCTCATGGCCTTCTCTAAAGCTCAGTCTATCCCTCTCGCTCTGCTGTCTACAGACGCAGAGAAAGCTTTTGATAGGGTAGACTGGGCTTTCTTGCGGGAATCTATGGCCGTAATGGGTTCAGGGATAAGTTTTTAAGGACCATCTTTGCCTTATATTCACAACCTAACGCACAAATTAAGGTCAATGGCATTCTTTCTGAGCCATTCCATATTGGAAATGGGACCAGGCAGGGGTACCCGCTATCTCCTGCATTATTTACCATTACCATAGAGGCACTGGTCAGCAACATCAGACATAACACCGAGATAAAGGGCATACAGACGGGACCCATTGAAAACAAGTTAGCCATGTATGCGGATGACTTGTTACTCACCATAACTGATGTGGAATCATCCATCCCTGCTGTCTTAGCAGAATTTGCAAGATATGGGTTAGTCTCTAACTTCCTACTCAATCTCACAAAATCAGAACTCTTGGGCATCTCCTTAACCCCAGAAATGCAGTCCTGGCTTAGAGACCACTCTCCATTCCTGCAGAGGAGTGGCTCATTGAAATACTTGGGAATCCACATTTTGGGATCTCACTTAGAGGTCTTTGAAGCTAACTATGTGCTCTTGAAAAAGGAGATAACCAGAGACTTCTCTGAATGGAAAAATGAATATGAACGTCCTGCCAAGAATATTATATTTACTCCAAGCTGCCCCCATAGCCCTCCCACACCCTTTTATTCCCTCCTTACAAGCTTTAATTGAGGAATACATATGGAAAGGCGTGAGACCGAGGATTAATAGACAAACACTGTACCTACCAAGAGAGCAGGAGGGGCTGGGTATACCTCACATCCAATCCTACAGATGGGCTGTTCTGCTTCAGAGGGTAGTAGAATGGTGCCAGCCTTCAGCGGACAAAGCCTGGAAACGGGTGGGTTCATACTCCATTAATAGGACTAATCCAGCCACTCTGTTCTGGACTGACAAAAAACACAGACCAAACGACATATCCAGACTACCACTGTTAGAGGAACTGCTTAATGAATGGGACAAAATAATCATCACAGAATCACACATTTCCACCAGTTATGCACCTCTCACACCTATTTACGATAACCACGACTTACCTCTGCACATGACAGTGACAGCTGACCCCCCAGCAACCCCCCTGAATTATATAGGCAATTTATTGACCCAAGGGAGACTTAAAACACAGCAGGAACTATGTGATGATCACCCCGCATTAGCAAACTCTTGGTTTGCGTACTCCCAAATAATACACTATATTAGCTCTCATAAATCCAAACACCTTTTCGGTAGAAACTTGACAAAATTCGAACAGTTATGTATGTCCCCCTTGGAAATTAAACATGTGATCTCGATTATTTACAAACTCATTCTGACACCATCTGATGACGCCCTGCCTCAATTCACCACACAATGGCATAGAGAATTAGGATATACCTTCACAACTGAGGAATGGAAACACATGTTCCTTCTAGGAAAGAGGGTGTCCGTTTCGGCACGCACACAAGAATCCCATTACAAACTACTGAGCAGGTGGTACCTCACTCCATATAGATTGAAAAACATTTACCCTAACACCTCGGGAAAATGCTGGAGAGGGTGCGGTTTGGAGGGTAATATGGCCCATGTGTGGTGGGATTGCCCACTACTAAACTCTTTCTGGGAGGAGGTCTGGAAAGAAATTAGCTTAATCACCGATCTAACGATCCCTAAATCCCCAGACATATTACTACTACACCTTCCATTCAAATTTCAGAACCAGGCACAAAAAGCACTACTCATACTTCTTCTTTCCTGTGCCAAAATCTTGATCCCCCTTCATTGGAAGTCCACCTGCATACCTACTCTATCAGAGTGGAAAGTAAACACAACACTACAACTAGAAAGGTACCACTACCTTCTATCAGGCCAGCTGGGCACGCATGAGATGATGTTGGAGATGTGGTTAAGGGGGGAACACAACAACAACTCAGGTTAAAAAGTCTCTCCACAGATTACGTGTCGCTGAGGGGGGGAGAGGAGACCTGTCTGGGGCCCGCCCTGAAATATCTGAAATATCTGAAATATATGACATATATGAAACATTAGATTCTTTGATGTAAGACTTGAATTATTGTTACAAGTCATATTTTTTACTGTGTACTGACTCTTTTTCTAGGAATGCAAGGTAGACAGTCTTGCATATATCTTTATGTTTAATATAATTAGAGCATCACTGTTATTTCTGTATTAAGTTTATGAAGATAAGTGTTTTGGTTGCTAAAGGCAACATATACGTTAAAGATGGGTTACATTGGTCATTTATCTAACAGGAACCCAAGAAAAATTGTAATATGAAACTATGACACGGACGCTCCTGGAACCTAACCAGAGACTTACAGTTACCCATATTTTGCCATACAAAGCTAACCCATGTTAAAAATGTTTGCTTATAACTGTGCATATTCCCATAACCCTTTGTAACAATTTGGGAAATATTGTATCTTTTTCTTTATGCTTAATAAACATTATTTTAAAATTTAAAAAAAAAAAAAAAAAAGAGCTGATTTTTTTGAGGCAATGCCCTGCAAAAGACCCATTTAAGAGCTATTGGTAGTTTATTGTAGGCTAGGGGTTTTTTTTTATTTTGGGGGGGCTTTTTATTTTGATAGGGCTATTAGATTAGATGTAATTAGTTTAAATATTTGATCATTTCTTTTTTTATTTTGTGTAATTTAGTGTTTGATTTTTTGTTGTAATTTAGTTAATTGTATTTAATTAATGTAATTTATTTAATTGTAGTGTAAGGTTAGGTGTTAGTGTAATTCAGGTTAGGTTTTATTTTACAGGTAAATTTGTATTTAATTTAGCTAGGTAGCTAGTAAATAGTTTATAACTATTTACTATCTAATCTACCTAGTTAAAATAAATACAAACGTGCCTGTGAAATAAAAATAAAACCTAAGCTAGCTACAATGTAACTATTAGTTATATTGTAGCTAGCTTAGGGTTTATTTTACAGGTAAGTGTTTAGTTTTAAATAGGAATTATTTAGTTAATGATAGGAATTTTTTATTAGATTTATTTTAATTACATTAAAGTAGGGGGTGTTAGGGTTAGACTTAGGGTTAGGTTTAGGGGTTTATAACTTTAGTATAGTGGCGGCGACATTGGGGGCGGCAGATTAGGGGTTAATAAATGTAGGTAGGTGGCAGCGATGTTAGGGGCGGCAGATTAGGGTTTAATAAGTGTAGGTAGGTGGCGGTGACGTTGGGGGCAGCAGATCAGGGGTTAATAAGGGGAATGTAGGTGGTGGCTATGTCGGGCAGCAGATTAGGGGTTAATAAGTGTACTGTAGGTGTCGGTGATGTCGGGGTCATTAGATTAGGGGTGTTTAGACTCTGGGTTTATGTTAGGGTGTTAGGTGTAAACATAACTTTGTATTTCCCCATAGGAATCAATGGGGCTGCGTTGCGAAGCTTTACACTCCTTTATTGCAGGTGTTAGACTTTTTTTCAGCCTGCTCTCCCCAGTGATGTCTATGGGGAAATCGTGCATGAGCACGTAAAACCATCTCACCCCGGCGCTGATATTTGAGTGTGGTATGGAGCTCAATTTTTCTCAACGCATACTTCTTGCCTGCTAACGCCGGGTTTATGCAAACATGTAATAGCAGTGCTATAGGGAGGTGAGCGGTGACAATAACTTGCAAGTTAGCACCGAGCAGCTCTTATCGCAAAACTCGTAATCTAACCGTGTATTAGTTATATAAATTACTACCATGAATCATCAGAAGCCTTTATCACTAATTAAAAATAGACTAATTCACAGTTGTAGTAAGTGTCTATAGTGTTTGTTGAGATGCATATAAAATAGGTATTGTGAAAACCTGACTCAAGGGTTTTTAGAAATTCCTGAGCCATTTACACCCCCTGTGCTGAATTGTTATGGATTTGTAGGTGCTGCTCACATTCAAGCCCCCTCTAAGTCATTTTTTAGTGAGAAACCCACACAATTTATGTTTTTTCCCAGCAGACCCAGCAGATTCAAACTATACTATTACATAATGTACAGTATATATCATGATATGTGAGAACTCTGCAACATAATGTGTTAAAAAATCTATATTTTTATTTAAATGCTAATAAACAAGTTTCTAATAAATAGTGTGTGTTTTGTTTTCTAAATTATGCTGTAAAAAGGTGTTATCCACATGTAAAATAGATCCTCCAACTGAAATATCCGCACAATTATTCACAACAGGTGATCAATATTAACTCAGTGACGTCACCAGCATATCTGGATCCCCTCCCCTGCAGTGCTCCGCCACTATATCATTAGGGATGCTGTGCTAAGTGCAGAGGGACCACAATGAGCTACAAAAGTGCCCCCCCCCTCCCCTGAGAAGTTATGCTCACTAAAAGCATTGTGCAGATGACTATATGTCCTCATAAGTGGCCAAGGGGTTAAATCTGGGAGAGAAGCTTGTTGTGATACTCTAATGAGGGCCTTATCACAGTATTACTACAAGATTTTGTTACTTCAGAGCACTTTCCGGAATTTAATTGGCTGTAATTTAGAGAGAACATATTTTCTCAGTCACAGTGCTACCCGTTTTGTACTTTATAAAAATTCTGCATTATTTTATCAATGCTGTAATTTAGAGTCCATTGTATATACTAAAGATAATCTTTACAGGCAGCAAAGGAAAATAAATATTTATTTACTATTATTTAAATGAAAGAATATGTATAGAATAGATGGTTTGTTATCACAGATGTATTTTATAGTACAATCAAGAAAAATAAAATATTATTATTATTATTATTTGTGATGTACTTCAACATCAAAAGTGCAGCCAAATAAGGAGTAAAAGTCCATCGGCTAGATTACGAGTCTTGCGTTAGGCTTAATAAGCAGCGTTGGCCGGTCCCAACGCTGCTTTTTTACGCCCACTGGTATTACAAGTCTTGCAGGTACAGGTGTACCGCTCACTTTTTTGGCCAGACTCGGAAATACCGCAAATCCACTTACGTCAATTGCGTATCCCATTTTTTCACTGGGACTTGCATAGCGCCGGTATTACAAGTCTTCCAAATAGTGAGCGGTACACTCTCTCCTGTCAAGCCTGGTACCGCATTTTAAAGTCAGTAGTTAAGAGTTTTACACTACAACGCTGTAACATAAAACTCATAACTAAAGTGCTAAAAAGTACACTAACACCGATAAACTACCTATTTAACCCTTAAACCAAGGCCCTCCCACATTACCAACACTAACATACAATTATTGACCCCTAATCTGCCACTCAGGACATCACCGCCACTAGAATAAACATATTAACCCCTAAACCGCCGCACTCCCGCATCGTTAACACTAGTTAAATATTATTAACCCCTAATCTGCTGTCCCTAACATTGCCGCAACTTACATTACTGTTATTAACCCCTAATCTGCCATCCCCAATGTTGTCGCTACCTACCTACACTTATTAACCCCTAATCTGCTTCCCCCAATGTCGCCACCACTATACTAAAGATTTAAACCACTAAACCTAACCCTAAGTCTAACCCTAACACCCCCTACTTTAAAATAATTAAAATAAATCTAACAAAACAATCCTATCATTAACTAAATAATTCATATTTAAAATGAAATACCTGTAAAATAAACCCTAAGATAAAATTATCTAAAGTACAAAAACAAACAAACAGTAAATTACAGAAAATAATAAACAAAAAGGGGCATTTTGATGGGCATTGCCCTTAAAAGGGCATTTAAGCTCTTTTTCAGTGCCCAAGAGCCCTAATCTAAAGATAAAACCCACCCAATAAACCCTTAAAAAAACCTAACACTAACCCCCGAAGATACACTTACAGTTTTTGAAGACCTGACATCCATCCTCAACGAAGCAGCAGAAGTCCTCATCAAAGCCGGCAGAAGTCTTCATCCAAGAGGTTCGAAGTCTTCATCCAAGCTGGCAGAAGTCTTCATCCAGACGGCATCTTCTATCTTCAGCCATCCGGCACGGAGCGGCTCCATCTTCAAGACATAGGACATGGAGCATCCTCTTCTTTCCACAGCGACTGAAGAATGAAGGTTCCTTTAAGTGACGTCATCCAAGATGGCGTCCCTTGAATTCCGATTGGCTGATAGAATTCTATCAGCCAATCGGAATTAAAGGTGAAAAAATCTAATTGGCTTTTGCAATCAGTCAATAGGATTGAGCTCATATTCTATTGGCTGTTGGCTGTTGGCCTATTGGATCAGCCAATAGGATTGAAGCTCAATCCTATTGGCTGATTGCATCAGCTAATAGGATTTGTTCACCTTTAATTTCCAATTGGCTGATAGAATTCTATCAGCCAGCCTATCAGAATTCAAGGGATGCCATCTTGGATGACGTCACTTAAAGGAAACTTCATTCTTCAGTCACCATGGAAAGAAGAGGATGCTCCGCGCCAGATGTCTTGAAGATGGAGCCGCTCCGCGCCGGATGGATGAAGATAGAATATGCCGTCTGGATGAAGACTTCTTCCAGCTTGGATGAAGACTTCTTGCGCTTGGATGAAGACTTCTGCTGGCTTCGATGAGGACTTCTGCCGCTTCGTTGTGGATGGATGTCGGGTCTTCAAAAACTGTAAGTGGATCTTCGAGGGTTAGTGTTAGGGTTTTTTAAGGGTTTATTGGGTGGGTTTTATTTTTAGATTAGGGCTTTTTGGCACCAAAAAAGAGCTAAATGCCCTTTTAAGGGCAATGCCAACCAAATGCCCTTTTTAGGGCAATGGGGAGCTTAGGTTTTTTAGTTAAGATTTTAGTGGGGTGGGTTGATTGTGTGGGTGGTATTGTAAGGTTAGGTGTTAGTGTAACTCAGGTTAGGTTTTATTTTACAGGTAAATTTGTATTTAATTTAGCTTGGTAGCTAGTAAATAGTTAATAACTTTTTACTAACTAGTCTACCTAGTTAAAATAAATACAAACTTGCCTGTGAAATAAAAATAAAACCTAAGCTAGCTACAATGTAACTATTAGTTATATTGTAGGTAACTTAGGGTTTATTTTACAGGTAAGCATTTAGTTTTAAATAGGAATTATTTAGTTAATAATAGGATTTTTTTACTAGGTTTATTTTAATTATATTAAAGTAGGGGGTGTTAGGGTTAGACTTAGGGTTAGGTTTAGGGGTTTATAACTTTAGTATAGTGGCGGCGACATTGGGGGCGGCAGATTAGGGGTTAATAAATGTAGGAAGGTGGCGGCGATGTTAGGGGCGGCAGATTAGGGTTTAATGAGTGTAGGTAGGTGGCGGTGATGTTGGGGGCAGCAGATCAGGGGTTAATAAGTGTACTGTAGGTGGTGGCTATGTCGGGGCAGCAGATTAGGGGTTAATAAGTGTACTGTAGGTGTCGGTGATGTCTGGGTCATTAGATTAGGGGTGTTTAGACTCAGGGTTTATGTTAGGGTGTTAGGTGTAAACATAACTTTTTATTTCCCCATAGGAATCAATGGGGCTGCGTTACACTCCTTTATTGCAGGTGTTAGACTTTTTTGAGCCGGCTCTCTCCATTGATGTCTATGGGCAAATCGTGCATGAGCACGTAAAACCATCTCACCCCAGCGCTGGTATTGGAGTGTGGTATGGAGCTCAATTTTTCTCAACGCTCACTTCATGCCTGCTAACGCCGGGTTTATGCAAACATGTAAAAGCAGCGCTATAGGGAGGTGAGCGGTGACAATAACTTGCAAGTTAGCACAGAGCAGCTCTTATCGCAAAACTCGTAATCTAACCGTGTATTAGTTATATAAATTACCACCATGAATCATCAGAAGCCTTTATCACTAATTAAAAATAGACTAATTCACAGTTGTAGTAAGTGTCTAAAGTGTTTGTTGAGATGCATATAAAATAGGTAAGGTGAAAACCTGACTCAAGTGTTTTTAGAAATTCCTTTATAACCCTTTAATTGCTGAGCCATTTACACCCCCTGTGCTGAATTGTTATGGATTTTTAGGTGCTGCTCACATTCAAGCCCCCCTCTAAGTAATTTTTTAGTGAGAAACCCACACAATTTATGTTTTTTTCCCAGCAGGCTCAGCAGATTCAAACTATACTATTACATAATGTACAGTATATATCATGACATGTGAGAACTCTGCAACATAATGTGTTAAAAAAATCTATATTTTTATTTAAATGTTAATAAACAAGTTTCTAATAAATAGTGTGTGTGTGTTTTGTTTTCTAAATTATGCTGTAAAAAGGTGTTATCCACATATAAAATAGATCCTCCAACTAAAATAACCGCACAATTATTCACAACAGGTGATCAATATTAACTCAGTGACATCACCAGCATATCTGGATCCCCTCCCCTGCAGTGCTGGGCCACTATATCATTAGGGATGCTGTGCTAAGTTCAGAGGGGCCACAATGAGCTACAAAAGTGCCCCCCCCCCTCCCCTGAGAAGTTATGCTCACTAAAAGCATTGTGCAGATAACTATATGTCCTCATAAGTGGCAAAGGGGTTAAATCTGGGAGAGAAGCTTGTTGTGATACTCTAATGAGGGCCTTATCACAGTATTACTACAAGATTTTGTTACTTCAGAGCACTTTCCAGAATTTAATTGGCTGTAATTTAGAGAGAACATATTTTCTCAGTCACAGTGCTACCCGTTTTGTACTTCATAAAAATTCTGAATTATTTTATCAATGCTGTAATTTAGAGTCCGTTGTATATACTAAAGATAATCTTTACAGGCAGCAAAGGAAAATAAATATTTATTTACTATTATTTAAATGAAAGAATATGTATAGAATAGATGGTTTTTTATCACAGGTGTATTTTATAGTACAATCAAGAAAAATTGAATATTATTATTATTTGTGATGTACTGCAACATCAAAAGTGCAGCCAAATAAGGAGTAAAAGTCCATCGGCTAGATTACGAGTCTTGCGTTAGGCTTAAAAAGCAGCGTTGGCCGGTCCCAACGCTGCTTTTTAACGCCCGCTGGTATTACGAGTCTTGCAGGTACAGGTGTACCGCTCACTTTTTTGGCCAGACTCGGAAATACCGCAAATCCACTTACGTTAATTGCGTATCCTATTTTTTCACTGGGACTTGCATAGCGCCGGTATTACGAGTCTTCCAAAAAGTGAGCGGTACTCCCTCTCCTGTCAAGCCTGGTACCGCATTTTAAAGTCAGTAGTTAAGTGTTTTACACTACAACGCCGTAGCATAAAACGCTTAACTAAAGTGCTTAACAGTACACTAACACCCATAAACTACCTATTAACCCCTAAACCGAGGCCCTCCCACATCGTAACCCCTAATCTGCCGAACCGGACATCGCCGCCACTATAATAAATATATTAACCCCTAAACCGCCGCACTCCCACATCGCAAACATTAGTTAAATATTATTTACCCCTAATCTGCCGTCCCTAACATTGCCGACACCTACCTACATTTATTAACCCCTAATCCGCCGCCCCCAACGTCGCTGCTACTAAATTAAAGTTATTAACCCCTAAATCTAAGTCTAACCCTAACACCCTCTAACTTAAATATAATTAAAATAAATGTAAATAAATATAACTATCATTAACTAAATAATTCCTATTTAAAACTAAATACTTACCTATAAAATAAACCCTAAGCTAGCTACAATATAACTAATAGTTACATTGTAGCTATCTTAGGGTTTATTTTTATTTTACAGGCAAGTTTGTATTTATTTTAACTAGGTAGAATAGTTACTAAATAGTTATTAACTATTTAATAAACTACCTAGTTAAAATAAATACAAAAGTACCTGTAAAATAAAACCTAACCTAAGTTACAATTACACCTAACACTACACTATAATTAAATTAATTCCCTAAATTAAATACAATTAAATACAATTAAAAATTTTTATCTAAAGTACAAACCCCCCCCCACTATATTACAGAAAATAATAAACAAATTACAAGATTTTTAAACTAATTACACCTAATCTAATCCCCCTAACAAAATAAAAAAGCTCCCCCCAAAATAAAAAGCCCTACCCTACACTAAATTACAAATAGCCCTTAAAAGGGCCTTTTGTGGGGCATTGCCCCAAAGTAATCAGCTCATTTATCTGTAAAAAAAATTACAAATCCCCCCCAACATTAAAACCCACCACCCACACAACCAACCCTACTCTAAAACCCACCCAATCCCCCCTTAAAAAACCCTAACTCTAAACCCTTGAAGATCACCTTACCGGGAGATGTCTTCACCCAACCGGGCCAAAGTCCTCAACGAAGCCGGGAGAAGTCTTCATCCAAGCCGGGCGAAGTGGTCCTCCAGACGGGCAGAAGTCTTCATCCAGACGGCATCTTCTATCTTCATCCATCTGGCGTGGAGCGGGTCCATCTTCAAGACATCCGGCGTGGAGCATCCTCTTCCATCGAAGTCTTCTTATTAAATGACAGTTCCTTTAAATGACGTCATCCAAGATGGCGTCCCTTGAATTCCAATTGGCTGATAGAATTCTATCAGCCAATCGGAATTAAGGTAGAAAAAATCCTATTAGCTGATGCATCAGCCAATAGGATTTTTTCTACCTTAATTCCGATTGGCTGATAGAATTCTATCAGCCAATTGGAATTCAAGGGACGCCATCTTGGATGACGTCATTTAAAGGAACCTTCATTCTTCAGTTGGACTTCATTGGAAGAGGATGCCCCGCATCGGATGTCTTGAAGATGGAGCCACTCCGCGCCGGATGGATGAAGATAGAAGATGCTGCCTGGATGAAGACTTCTGCCCATCTGGAGGACCTCTTCTTCCCGGCTTCGATGAAGACTTCTTCCCGTCTGGAGGACCACTTTGCCCGGCTTCGTTGATAACTTCGGCCCGGCTAGGTGAAGACTTCTCAAGGTAGGGTGATCTTCAAGGGGTTAGTGTTAGGTTTTATTAAGGGGGTTTTGGGTGGGTGTGTGGGTGGTGGGTTTTAATGTTGGGGGGTATTGTACTTTTTTCTACAGGTAATAGAACTGATTACTTTGGGGCAATGTAGGTAGGTGTCGGCGATGTTAGGGATGGCAGATTAGGGGTTAATAATATTTAGCTAATGTTTGCGAGGCGGGAGTGCGGTGGTTTAGGGGTTAATATGTTTATTATAGTGGCGGCGGTGTCCGGAGCGGCAGATTAGGGGTTAATAAGTGTAAGATTAGGGGTGTTTAGACTCGGGGTTCATGTTAGGGTGTTAGGTGTAGACATAAATTTTATTTCCCCATAGGAATCAATGGGGCTGCGTTAAGAGCTAAACGCTGCTTTTTTGCAGGTGTTAGGTTTCTTTCAGCCGGCTCTCCCTCATTGATTCCTATGGGGAAATCGTGCATGAGCACGTTCAGCCAGCTCAACGCTAACATAAGCAGCGCTGGTATTGAGGTGAGATGTGGAGCAAAATGTTGCTCTACGCTCACTTTTTTGCGGTTAACACCGGGTTTGTAAATACCGTAATACCAGCGCTGTCTGTAAGTGAGCGGTGAGCATAAACTGCATCGTTAGAACAGCACCCCTGTTAACGCAAAACTCGTAATCTAGCCGCATATTTGTTAAAATTGCATAGATAAACTACACCATAGAATATAAATGGGGTGTCTCAAAATCTGCAGCTGGTGTATATAAAAATAAAAGTAGGTAAGTTGTATCTGGAGAGTACTTCTTGCAGTAGCGGGGCAAGAAACTACATGTTGATCCAACTATTCAGCAATAAGCTAGATGGATAATGGGATATTTCATGCTGATTGAGAGTTTTTAAAGAAATAGTGTCACCAAATATTTGCTGTTTTCAATAATATCTGTCTTTTACTGAAAAGTAGAATATTTGAAAAAGCTAAATTGCTAATTCAATTTTAAGAGATGTATTACAGAAATAAATCTCAATTTCCTAAGCAAGAACAAGACAGCCTTGTGCACAGTTGTTTTATCTAGTGAGCATCGTAATCAAACAGCCAGTAACACAACACTTAGAAGTAAAAAGAACAAAGTAGCAGCAACTATAACCAAATGCCAAACATATGCATTGGGGCTGAAAAACATGCATCTTCATTTTAGACAGTTAAACATAACCATTCTTTTTGTTATAAAACTGTACCTCAACTATCATACAATGGGCCATATTACCAGCGGAGTGCGATAATTAGCTCAAGGAGCGCAAATGTGATTGTGAGATTGCATTTTTTTTTTTTGCTCAAATCCCTATTGCGGTTATTTATGCTCCCCATGTTTTCTATGGGCGGTATTGAGCGGCAATGTGAGCTCATATTACAAATTATAAGTAAATGTGTTTGTGCAATCGCATTTTCCGCTCAAACTAATTTGATGACTTGAAAGTCTGCGTAAATAGTTTGGCCAGAGGAAAAAGTTGCAATGAACTGTAGTTTTTCAGGCAGTGCCCTAGGTGAAGTAATCAGCTTTTTTTTCATCAACCCCCCCTTTATTAAAATCTAAGGCCTAGATTTGGAGTTTGGCGTTAGCCGTGAAAACCAGCGTTAGAGGCTCCTAACGCTGGTTTTAGGCTACCGCCGGTATTTGGAGTCAGTGATTAAAGGGTCTAACGCTCACTTTTCAGCCGCGACTTTTCCATACCGCAGATCCCCTTACGTCAATTGCGTATCCTATCTTTTCAATGGGATCTAACGCCGGTATTTAGAGTCGTTTCTGAAGTGAGCGTTAGAGCTCTAACGACAAAACTCCAGCCGCCGAAAAAAAGCAGGAGTTAAGAGCTTTCTGGGCTAACGCCGGTTCATAAAGCTCTTAACTACTGTACCCTAAAGTACACTAACACCCATAAACTACCTATGTACCCCTAAACCGAGGTCCCCCCACATCGCCGCCACTCGATTAAATTTTTTTAACCCCTAATCTGCCGACCGCCACCTACGTTATACTTATGTACCCCTAATCTGCTGCCCCTAACACCGCCGACCCCTGTATTATATTTATTAACCCCTAACCTGCCCCCCACAACGTCGCCGCCAGCTACCTACAATAATTAACCCCTAATCTGCCGACCGCAAAGCGCCGCCACCTACGTTATCCTTATGTACCCCTAATCTGCTGCCCCTAACACCGCCGACCCCTATATTATATTTATTAACCCCTAACCTGCCCCCCACAACGTCGCCGACACCTGCCTACACTTATTAACCCCTAATCTGCCGAGCGGACCTGAGCGCTACTATAATAAAGTTATTAACCCCTAATCCGCCTCACTAACCCTATCATAAATAGTATTAACCCCTAATCTGCCCTCCCTAACATCGCCGACACCTAACTTCAATTATTAACCCCTAATCTGACGACCGGAGCTCACCGCTATTCTAATAAATGTATTAACCCCTAAAGCTAAGTCTAACCCTAACACTAACACCCCCCTAAGTTAAATATAATTTTAATCTAACGAAATTAATTAACTCTTATTAAATAAATTATTCCTATTTAAAGCTAAATACTTACCTTTAAAAAAAATCCTAATATAGCTACAATATAAATTATAATTACATTGTAGCTATTTTAGGATTAATATTTATTTTACAGGCAACTTGGTAATTATTTTAACTAGGTACAATAGCTATTAAATAGTTAAGAACTATTTAATAGTTACCTAGTTAAAATAATAACAAAATTACCTGTAAAATAAGTCCTAACCTAAGTTATAATTAAACCTAACACTACCCTATCAATAAATTAATTAAATAAAATACCTACAATTACCTACAATAAAACCTAACACTACACTATCAATAAAAAAATTAAATACAATTTCTACAAATAACTACAATTACATAAACTAACTAAAGTACAAAAAATAAAAAAGAACTAAGTTACAAAAAATAAAAAAATATTTACAAACATAAGAAAAATATTACAACAATTTTAAACTAATTACACCTACTCTAAGCCCCCTAATAAAATAACAAAGACCCCCAAAATAAAAAAATGCCCTACCCTATTCTAAATTAATAAATTTAAAAGCTCTTTTACCTTACCAGCCCTGAACAGGGCCCTTTGCGGGGCATGCCCCAAGAAAATCAGCTCTTTTGCCTGTAAAAAAAAACATACAATACCCCCCCCAACATTACAACCCACCACCCACATACCCCTAATCTAACCCAAACCCCCCTTAAATAAACCTAACACTAAGCCCCTGAAGATCTTCCTACCTTGTCTTCACCTCACCGGGTATCACCGATCGGTCCTGGCTCCGATATCTTCATCCAACCCAAGCGGGGGCTAGACATCCACTGAAGAAGTCCAGAAGAGGGTCCAAAGTCTTCCTCCTATCCGGCAAGAAGAGGACATCCGTACCGGCAAACATCTTCATCCAAGCGGCATCTTCGATCTTCTTCCATCTGGTTCGGAGCGGGTCCATGTTGAAGCAGCCGACGCGGATCCATCCTCTTCTTCCGGCGTCTCCCGACGAATAACGGTTCCTTTAAGGAACGTCATCCAAGATGGCGTCCCTCGAATTCCGATTGGCTGATAGGATTCTATCAGCCAATCGGAATTAAGGTAGGAATATTCTGATTGGCTGATGGAATCAGCCAATCAAAATCAAGTTCAATCCAATCAGCCAATCAGATTGAGCTCGCATTCTATTGGCTGTTCCGATCAGCCAATAGAATGCGAGCTCAATCTGATTGGCTGATTGGATCAGCCAATCGGATTGAACTTGATTCTTATTGGCTGATTCCATCAGCCAATCAGAATATTCCTACCTTAATTCCGATTGGCTGATAGAATCCTATCAGCCAATCGGAATTCGAGGGACGCCATCTTGGATGACGTCCCTTAAAGGAACCGTCATTCGTCGGGAGACGCCGGAAGAAGAGGATGGATCCGCGTCGGCTGCTTCAACATGGACCCGCTCCGCACCAGATGGAAGAAGATCGAAGATGCCGCTTGGATGAAGATGTTTGCCGGTCCGGATGTCCTCTTCTTGCCGGATAGGAGGAAGACTTTGGACCCTCTTCTGGACTTCTTCAGTGGATGTCTAGCCCCCGCTTGGGTTGGATGAAGATATCGGAGCCAGGACCGATCGGTGATACCCGGTGAGGTGAAGACAAGGTAGGAAGATCTTCAGGGGCTTAGTGTTAGGTTTATTTAAGGGGGGTTTGGGTTAGATTAGGGGTATGTGGGTGGTGGGTTGTAATGTTGGGGGGGGGTATTGTATGTTTTTTTTTACAGGCAAAAGAGCTGATTTACTTGGGGCATGCCCCGCAAAGGGCCCTGTTCAGGGCTGGTAAGGTAAAATAGCTTTTAAATTTATTAATTTAGAATAGGGTAGGGCATTTTTTTATTTTGGGGGTCTTTGTTATTTTATTAGGGGGCTTAGAGTAGGTGTAATTAGTTTAAAATTGTTGTAATATTTTTCTTATGTTTATGTAATTGTAGTTATTTGTAGAAATTGTATTTAATTTATTTATTGATAGTGTAGTGTTAGGTTTTATTGTAGGTAATTGTAGGTATTTTATTTAATTAATTTATTGATAGGGTAGTGTTAGGTTTAATTATAACTTAGGTTAGGACTTATTTTACAGGTAATTTTGTTATTATTTTAACTAGGTAGCTATTAAATAGTTCTTAACTATTTAATAGCTATTGTACCTGGTTAAAATAATTACAAAGTTGCCTGTAAAATAAATATTAATCCTAAAATAGCTGCAATGTAATTATAATTTATAGTGTAGCTATATTAGGATTTATTTTACAGGTAAGTATTTAGCTTTAAATAGGAATAATTTATTTAATAAGAGTTAATTAATTTCGTTAGATGTAAATTATATTTAAGTTAGGGGGGTGTTAGTGTTAGGGTTAGACTTAGCTTTAGGGGTTAATCCATTTATTATAGTAGCGGTGAGCTCCGGTCGTCAGATTAGGGGTTAATAATTGAAGTTAGGTGTCGGCGATGTTAGGGAGGGCAGATTAGGGGTTAATACTATTTATGATAGGGTTAGTGAGGCGGATTAGGGGTTAAAAACTTTATTATAGTAGCGCTCAGGTCCGCTCGGCAGATTAGGGGTTAATAAGTGTAGGCAGGTGTCGGCGACGTTGAGGGGGGCAGATTAGGGGTTAATAAATATAATATAGGGGTCGGCGGTGTTAGGGGCAGCAGATTAGGGGTACATAAGGATAACGTAGGTGGTGGCGCTTTGCGGTCGGCAGATTAGGGGTTAATTATTGTAAGTAGCTGGTGGCGACGTTGTGGGGGGCAGGTTAGGGGTTAATAAATATAATATAGGGGTCGGCAGTGTTAGGGGCAGCAGATTAGGGGTACATAGGTATAATGTGGGTAGCGGCGGTTTACGGAGCGGCAGATTAGGGGTTAATAATATAATGCAGTGGTCAGCGATAGCGGGGGCGGCAGATTAGGGGTTAATAAGTGTAAGGGTAGGGGTGTTTAGACTCGGGGTACATGTTAGAGTGTTAGGTGCAGACGTAGGAAGTGTTTCCCCATAGGAAACAATGGGGCTGCGTTAGGAGCTGAACGCTGCTTTTTTGCAGGTGTTAGGTTTTTTTCAGCTCAAACAGCCCCATTGTTTCCTATGGGAGAATCGTGCACGAGCACGTTTTTGAGGCTGGCCGCGTCCGTAAGCAACTCTGTTATCGAGAGTTGCATTTGCGGTAAAAATGCTCTACGCTCCTTTTTTTGGAGCCTAACGCAGCATTTTTTTGAACTCTCGATACCAGAGTTAATTTTATGGTGCGGCCAGAAAAAAGCCTGCGTAGCGTTAACAGCCCATCTACCGCCAAACTCCAAATCTAGGCCTAAGTAACCCCCCTAATCTTTAAAAAATCCAACCTAAAACCCTGTCCTAAAAAAAAACCCCTAAGTTAATAAAAAAAAAATAAAAAAAAAATATATGTGATTTATATTGCAAAAAAACAAAACAAAAACTATATAAAAAAAAGTTGAAAAAAAACCCTATAATAAAAAACTATTTAAGGTTGTTGTAAAAAAAAAAAAAGATGATTACTTCACCTGGGGCACTGCATAACAAATGCCCTTTTCAGAGTCCATTTTAGTATAGGGTTTTTTAGAGGTGACTTTTTAAGCGGACTTTAGTTTTAGGATAGGATTTTTACTGGTTCTAGTTTTTTATTTTTGTCATTTTTTTTATGGTAGTGTTTTTTTTTGTTTTTTTTTAACTAAGTGGGTCTTAGGTTAGGGATCTGGGGGGTTAGCTATTAGGGGGTTCATAGGTTAGTTGGCAGTTTGCAGTTTAGGGGTTAATAGTGTAGGGAGTTTATTGTGGTGGGGATGTAACGGTTTAGGCGTGGCAGTTAGGGGTTAATAGTGTAGGGAGTTTATTGTAATGGGGTGTGGGGTTTTAGTGGTTAACAATGTAGGGAGTTTACTGCAGTGTGGCAGTTTAGGATTTAATAGTATAGTGGGGTAGTTTGTAATGGGGGTGTGGCATTTAAGGCATAGGTGATATCCAGTGGTCAGCTTTTTGTGAGCGCCAGGTTTTATGTGAGCACAAAAAGTCTACTTTCAACTTGTAATATGAGCGCTACTTGATGCATGCAAAAAATGTCCCTGTAGTGATGTTAATGCTCGAGCGGTAGTGGTAATTACTGCCAATATTTTGCACACATTTGCATAAAATGATTAAGGGTGATATGAACTATACAAGAAACCTATATATATTGATCATGTGCTAAATTCATGAGCTCTGATATGGGAACTGTTTATATTATGTTCCTAAATTTGTTGGGGTGTGTGAGGGTAGTAGAAAGCCTCTACTAAATAATAAATAAATTTGCAATACAGAGATGGAATTTTCTGCCTCACCAACTTAAAAAAACAAACACTGCAACTGGTAAGAATTGCATTTGATTATGCATAGTATATTTTGTAATAAGTATGTTTTCAGCAAAGTTGCATGTAAAGTACATCAAGAAAAAAACAATAATGCTCTGTTTTTGCCATTATTTAGTTTAAAATAAATAATTTGAAATGCTGAAATGCAAACCTAATATTTTATCCTGATTTGTGTATTACTTTGTTGATAAAGTGTCTTATTTTGTTTCTTCCAACTCAGTTATAACACCAAATTAAAGTAACATGCTTGATATCATGTTGGGTAGTATCATGAATACATATGTTGTCCAAATATTTTAATATCCTTACATTGACCACTTCTTCTTTTTTTTTTTTTTTTTAGATAGTTTTTTTATTGAGGATTTTCAAACAATACAGCAGTATGTAATAGTCACATGAAATACAATTGTAAACTCAAAAACATACAAAATACAAGTATAGGATATATTAACATTAGAAATTGAAATAAGAAGTGACATGAGCTTCTGAATCCTCTGTTTTGTAATAATAAAAGCTTATTGGGGGACTACTGAGCCGACCCCGTATGGGTCAAGTGGTCTTAAAGATGATACAAGCATGGTAGTCTCTAGGGAGGCCACATCTGGCCCCTTTGATGAATATATATAGGGGGAGGGAAGATAGTCAGCGGGCAAAGAGCCGCTTTAAAGTATAGGGAAGTGAAAAAAAGGGGGGGGGAGCCAATTATATCAGAACCGTGATAAATCTGAGGAAATGGAGAAATTAGTTGGTGGCTTGCACAGATTAGGGGATATGCATGGCTTCATGTGTGAGTGATATAAATTACAATAGTATAGTGGGTTTGCAGTGCTACATTTAAGTCTTCTCTTTAAATAATAGTGGCAAGCACAAATTCAAATTAAGAGCGGCACTAAGGTGCTACAGCGTATAACATAAATAACAGGTCAACTGTACAATACATCTGCATCCTTTTATAAGCTAGTGCTATAGATATGGTAAAATGTGATGTTAAACACATATCTAAGTTATTGCATGAATATACTAGATAGGAGTGCTTTTATGTTTTATGGATATCTAATTTTGACATAATATTAGCTAAAAACTGATAGCATACTTGGATATGATTCAGGGGTATATAGCACCAATGAGATAGTCTGAGAGAAATGCCCATTTTAGTAGCAGGGTGGTACTTAACATAGCTTTATAAGTATCTCATGCCAAATATGCAAATTAACAAGAGTGTGATTTTCTTCTAGGAGTGCATATTTGAGTAGACCCATTGTGAAGCCTGGGCTTATAAGAAGCTGCTTGAAATATCTGTGTTATGTGTAGGCATAAACCTATAGGTCATGAACAGTAACTCCAGATAACATGATCTATAGACATTAAAAACGTGTAAGCAGAAGGAGCATGATAAATGTCACAAAACAATAACTTATGTAACATATGTCAGAGAAAGCATTTGGGGATGGAGATATAAATACCAAAGCATAAGACAACATTGGTGATCAAACAAAGGACTGCCCTATCAGTGGACTCAACAAAAACATATGATTATAATATTCGACTATCCCTTGCCAAGAGGTATATATAGGAAGGTGAAGAACATAAATGGCACAGTTTATGTAACCACATAACCATTGTCGTTAATTAATATCTCAAATTAAGAAAAAGACCCATGCCTCTAGATAATACATCTGAAGTGATCCATAAGATCTTAATGGTAGGTGGTACAATAAGGACTAACCCAACTTGTTTTTATATAATTGGCTCTCAGAATGGGTATAAACCAGAGAGCAAAGATAATGGAGACAATAGGAGCATCATAACCAACATATATGGGGCATAGGTGCTGTCAGGATGGATCTTGTTTGCAATACAAGCAAAAAGGGCATATTACCTAATTCGCATCACGTCTTATGTACCATGATAAAACTTTAGAGAGGAAAAGGGGCTTAATGTGTAGTTCTCTGCGGATCGAAGCTAGAAGCATGGGATGGTTTAACCAATAGGGCAGCAAACCAGAGCCACTTAGCAATAAGCCTAATAAGGGAACATGAAAGGAAATATAATATACACACTTAAACAAAAACTAAGCCCTGTATGGCGATGAACATTACATTGTTCTCAACTAATTAATAAGGATATATACATTAATAAGTCTAGCATCATACAATAAAGTCGTCATCGGGATGGTGGGTGGAAGGACAACGACCCAGGTGCTAAATACCTCTGTGGGATAGTAAGTTTTAGAGGGGGTTCTTTAACCAGCAATAAACAACATGCATCAAGCTAAGAAAGGTAATAAAGTGTAGTGGTGTTCATTAGTAAAGTATGTTACAGAATATGAATTAAGCTAGGGTATTGGCATGCTGGTTTGACTGGACACAAATGAGCTGTGACACAGCTAACAGCTGGATAATCTGAGGATAGTTAGGACCTCATGTATGCTGAAAGAGAGGACTAATACACTTCATTTGTACTCACTAAGTGTGCTATATACACAATCAAACATACAGTCATCATATAGGTGAACTCTTGGATCCAGGTTAAGTACCTTAACTTATGGAAAATATAACATAAAAGGCTCATAGTGATGAACTCTATATGTCACTCTTTATTATGACACTGATCTAGCCCACATCAGATTTCTGATTCTGTCTTTAGATAGTTAGTCAGGACTTCCATTATGACATCAGACTAGAGAGTCATCATTACAATATGAAAACTGCCTGTCACCATCAAACTAGACCCAGTGCTGGATGTAGTGATATATGACAAGATTAACTTATTGAAGGGGAGAATACAATAGGTAGGCAAGTGGGAGGCATATTTATACCTTAACATATATATATATAGACCCCTGGAGGCTAATCTATTTCCACAGGCAAACGCTATGAGATAGTCCAGACAAAATCCCAGAGAAATAAGGAATCTTCAACATGGATATGGTATTTATATGTGGGGGTACCTAGTATAACAGTAAAAAAGGTATAACTAATCTTCGAACTTAATACATAAGCCGGTCTGTAACAGTTATACTTTCTTACACTGGGAAGTTCTGGTTTCAAACTGCACCTCTAGCCTATTCCACTAGCAAAAGATATAAAGACAGGGTCCCTTGATGCACTCCTGATGCTCCAAATAGCCTGGTGATTTAAAAGGCGAAGCTTCTTCATTAAAATGTGGAGGGACACCACAAGGCCTCTTAGTTGCTGCTTGTTGTGCAGCTGTGGCGTGAAAGCAAGGCTCTGAAACTGTGGATCCTCATAGCGAGCAGTCAGAGTCCATAGAGCGGAGTCTAAATGGAATATTCCATCAACCGGCTCTATCAGCCCGACACTGCCGGGTAGCATGTCAGTAGTTGAAGGTGCGCAGAGTAAAGCATCAGAATGCATAGGCCTCGAGAATGTTTCTGTAGCGCCCTGTGGGTGAGTAGTCTCAATTAATTTTCTGGTACCGATGATGACCGTCTTCTCCAGCCTGGTGGTTAGATTTAGATCTGAGCGGTTAATTGGATCTTCCTCCGCAACACTAGCATCACCAGATCTTAACTCCGACACAAGGGAGGTATAATGGTAGTCCAGTTTATGGATCAGGAGCTCCAGTAAGGCCTTAACCTCATCCTCCATTTTGGTATGATATAATCTTCATCTCACGGCACTTTGCAGCTGATATATTTGAGCCGTCCGCCTTAGTTCAGAGCTTCCAGATTAGGGATAGAAACAGCAGAAAAATGTTGGCTTACTCGGCTAAACATCTCACCAGAGAGAATGATTACAGGGCCGCATCTCTCCACCTCAGTTGTTTCGGATCACTTATTATTTATTTTTTTGCGAGCTCAGAGAAAAAACGTGCATAATATGATTCCCGACTGTTTCTTTAGCATATATGCTGTAGGAAGTAAGAAATCTCTATTCAAGATATTAGAGGAAATTTAGTGAGTTTGTAGATGTGGTACGGAGCCGTTGGAAAACACGTCCATGCATGGCCCTGGCTTAGGCACGCCCCCCATTGACCACTTCTTGTTTTGCATAGAAATTGTGCTTTGTCTTATATGAATAAACAAAATCTGTAATCTAGTTTTTCAGCAAAGTTGCACGAGAAGTACATAAATAAAAGCAATAATGGTCTAACTGTTTTTGTCATTATTTAGTTTTTAAATAAATAGTTTGAAATGCTGAAATTGAAACCTAGTCCTTTATCCTTAGGTTTATGTGTTACTTGTTGTTGATCAAGTGTAGTTTTTTTTTTTTTTTTAAATCTGATCACTCTAGTATAACAGCACATTATAATAACATGTTTAATAGCATCCTGGGTATTATCATAAATATATATGTTGTCCATATATTATATCCTTACATTAACCACTTCTTGTTTTGCATAAAAATCTGTAAATCTATTTTTTTCCAAAATTTGCAAACTGCCTAACCCAGCTATTTGATTGACAAAATTTGCAGTTTACAGAATTAGTTTTCGCTCGATTAGACAAAAATTTTCAGCACTCTTTTTTGCGCACGTCGCCAAGTATGTGATCTGGGCCTTGGATGGTTGGGTGGATGTTACACATTAACTACAAAACTTCAAAACAGAATAACAAACTTAAAGGCCTAGGACCTTTAGACAGCATATCAGCAAATCTTTCCAAATGCTAATATTTTTTATAGTATGAGGCTGCTTAGCTTAGTTTTACCATTTTATTTTTTTGTGGGGATTTTATGTATTTAACAGTGGGTGCTGCTTTGGAGCCCTTGCAGATGCCTTATTAAACCCCCTAATGTTGCAGACATAAATCACCCTGATCTTGCTTGTTCAAAATAATTGACATGCCCTGACCTCTTGCACCTGCAGGGCCTAGAGCTGCACAAGCAAATGCTTGTGCAATAGTACATGCATGAATCAGACTGTATTTGCTGCCCTATTCCTGCAAGATTCCTGCAGAAACCTTGTCTGCCCACCCAATTGTACATGGGGCACAATCAACATTTTAAAATGATTTGGTATTTCTAAAAATGAAATTATTTAAAAAAAAATGCTTGTTTTGCTTAAATAATAAAGTAAATCACAGAAATAAAAAAGTTAAAATGTATTTGTAAATGTAACAAGCGATTAAAAACATCTCTAGCACAGGGCTATGAAATGGCTAAGCACCAAAGGGATTAAACAAAGGCTTTTTTATTGTTATGAAAACTAAATAAATATACCCCCTTTTTAAAATAATGCAAATCACTAAAGACCTTGTTAATTTCTAATCTGTTCCCCTGAGTGTTAGCAAGCTTAATGACAAGGATATACAGTATATATACTAGCTTAATGTATTGCTAGATTTTGCTGACTTTTTGAACATGTACTTGACTCGAGCGGCTCTTTTGGACTTTTATTTTGGTAACATCTGCATCAAAACAATTTCTTTTTGGTGAGTTTAAACCAATATATCAAGATTTCCTTAAAGCTGATACATTTATTAACAAGTAAACAATTACTGAAACCCAAGTTTAACACCTTCTAAAGAAACAATGTTTATTTTTGTGTTGTGTGTTCCATGCATATTAAAGGGACAGAAAACCCCAACATTTTCCTTCATGATTCAGATAAAGCAAACAATTTGAAAAAAAACTTTCCAATAGACTTCTGTTATCTAATTTTATTTGTTTTCTTGCTATTCTTTGTTGAAAATCAGGGATGTTAGCTCAGGAGAGTGCATGTGTCTGCAGCACTGTATGACAGTAGTTTTGTAACAATGGTATACATTAGCAAGAGCACTAGATGGCAGCACTCAGCACTATTTCCTGTTATACTGCTTCAGGCATGTGCACGCTACCTACCTAGGTATCTCTTCAACAAAGAATAACATAAGAATGAAGCATATTTAATAATAGAAGTAAATTTGGAACTTTTTTCAAATTGTATTCTTTAAATAAGGGAAAAAAATGGGTTTCATGTCCCATTAACACTTCTTAAACCACTTTTAATCGACTTATTGAAGCTGTTTTTGGACTTATGTGACTCTTGTACTTGGAATTTAGTGAATTTTCTTTGAGTTACAAACAAAGCAAATATTGTGGGTTGTTTTTTTTTTTTTGTTTTTTGTTTTTTTAGCAGAACAATCTCTTTAAAAACTTAACATCAGTTTTATTGTATCCCTAAAACCTGCAAGGAGCAATGTGAGCATTTAGTACTGAAACTTTGCAAACACTTTGTCTTTATATTTTAGCTTCAATTTACCTTCTGCAAGCTCTGCGCAGTTGTGTCCTCCGGTAAAATGAATAAATGAAAATGTGAAAATTCAATTCAATTTGCTATTTTTATATTTACTCTATAATTTCTATGGAAAGACTAAGCATGCGCAATGGGTTATATTTTCATACCATTTTATTTAATAGAATCAGAAACAGCTTCAAAGATATTTAATATAAATTATAGTAATTACAGTTGATTAAATCCCAGTCTGTTAGAAATTACCTTCCAAAATATCATTAAAAGGACAGTGTATATTTGTTATCTTAATGTGTTTTCAATGACTTGTTATATCAGCTGCAGACTATAAAATGTATGAGGAATTAATTCCTTTTTTTTTGTATATGAAATAGCTGGTTTTGTTCTGACAACACAACCCATAAAAAATGAGCTGATCTTGCAGAGAAATCAGGTCTTATTTTTACTACTTTCTGTACACCTACATGCTTCTTTATATCATCTCTGTTTGTATTCCAGCACCTAGAGAGAAAAAAATAAATTACATTGCATTACTTACAGGGCGACAAGCTTAAAATTACTGAAAAAAATAAACTAAACTATCAAAAATAAAAAAAATTAAACCTAATTTAATACCCCTGTAATAATAACTCTCCCCCCCAAATAAACACCCCCAATCTAACAATAAACTAACAATAGCCCTTAAAAGGGCCTTTTGTAGGGCATTGCCCTAAGTTAAACAGCTCTTTTACCTTACAAAATTACAAAGTACCCCCTAAAAGTAAACCCCCCACCCACACAACTTCCTAAAATAAAAAAGCCTAAATCTAAAAAACCTAAACTCTGATGAAACGCCTTGTGGGTGTGAAACACGTCAGCTGTTAGTGCTGAGAACTACTGTGTGCCGTGCCCTTGATTCATGTTTTAACTTTTATATTGAATAAAGCTTACATTTAATTTTTGGAGTCTTGACGTCCTCCTCAACTTCATCCTGCTCGACACAAGCTGTATTTGGTCTAATTAAAAAACCTAAGCACCCATTTCCCCTAAAGGGGCATTTGTATGGGCAATCAGCTCTTTTGTTGCCCATTAAAAAAAAAAAAAAAAAATTCCCTAATCTAATTAAAAAAAAACCCACCCCAAAGTCTAACCCTGAAATAGGTACTCACAGTTCCTGAAGTACGGCGGTAAAGGTCTTCCAGGAGGCTCCAACTTCATCCAGTGTGGGGACATCTTCTATCTTCATACAGAGTGAAGGCGGCGTAGTGAGAAGTTGACCACAGAACTGGACCGGTGATTGCGGAGCAGGACCGGCGGTCACGGAGCAGGACCGGCGGTCGCGGAGCAGGACCGGCGTGGAGGAACCTCTTCATATGGTCGTCACCGCATACTAAATATTGAATTCAAGGTTTTTTGTTTTTTTTAAGGTGGGTTTTAAGGGCAATGCCCATACAAATGCCCCTTTAAGGGCAATGGGTAGCTTAGGTTTTTTCAGACGTAGGTTTTGTTATTTTGGGGATTGGTTGTGTAGGGGGTTTAACTGTTAGGGGGACTTTGTATTTTTTTTTTTTTAGATAAAAGAGCTGTTTAACTTAGGGCAATGGCCTACAGAAAGACCTACGGAAAGACCTTTTAAAGGCTGTTGTTAGTTTAGTGTTAGATTAGGGGGGTTTTTTTACATCGGGGGGAATTTTTTATAGGGGTATTAGTTTAGGTTTAAACATTTTTATTTTGGATAATTGCATTTATTTTTTTCTGTAATTTTAGATTTTTTTTGTTTTTGTAATTTTTTTTATAGATTTTTTAATTTTTGTAATATTATTTTATTTTTAATTTAATCTTAAATCTTGTAAAATAATTAGGGTTAATTTATAGGGTTTTAGGTTAGGGGTCTTAGTGATTAGATTGATTAGATAACCCTAATAGTTGGCATTGTGGAGGTTTTTTGCAGTTTAGGGGTTAATAGTGTTATTAGGTAGTTTGTGTTGTGAGGGTTTGGCGGTTTAAGGGTTAATATTTAAATTTGTTGATTAGAGGTTAATTACTTTATTATTTTGCAATGTGGGGGTTGGCGGTTTAAAGGTACATTTTGCTAATATTTCTTGTGGGCAGTTAGTTTTTTCTTTTGTTAATACTTCATGCGGCAAAAAGGTTTTTTTGTTATTATTTTGTGCGGGCAGTTAGGTTTTTTTGTTAATACTTTGTGCAGACGTTTTTTTTTTGGTTAATACTTCGTTTCTGCGGTTAGGTTTTTTGTTAATATTTTGTGTGGGCGGTTATTTTTTGTTGTTGAATGCTTCGTGTTGTCATTTTTGTTGTTAGTTCTTTGTTTTCGGCAGTTAGGTTTTTTGGTTAAATGCTTAGTTTGGCTGCGCACGCAGACTACATTCTTTGGCTGCACGCGCAAGCAACTGATGATGGCTATGGACGATAGTATATATTATATAATCTACCCCTACTGGGAGTGTAATTTCATATGCTTGCTATGTTTACCGGCGGCAAAATCAGTTATTTCAAATGCTAAAATTATTATACATACTGTAAAAATATATATATATATATATATAAATATATTCTATGAATTACTTAGAATATATATATCCATAAAATAAATATATATTCTATGGATTATTTATAATACTTTATAATATGTTATATGTAATATTTCAATAATATGTATCAAAGTTTGTGTCATGTGCACTAACCTGACACACCACGTTAATCCTAAATCGTGAACACATGTGCGCGTTACACATATTTTAAATTCCTTTGTTCTTCACATAAAAATAACATATTTTTTATTATTAAATATATATTTCTATACATATATCTCATAATGTTTGCTGGGGCCTGAGCGTTTGCAGAATATTCCATCTCTCTAAGCTCCCATCTGTCTAAGAGACCATCTTTAAGTGGCAGCACTGAGAATTAGACAAGAATTTCAACTGCACAGATTGCTACGTATTTAAGCCTAACATTTACTGAATCTAACCCTGATATTTCTCATTTACTTTTAATTCCTGGTATGTCCCTTTAAACCCTCATTTTTTGCTGGATTTATTTCACTGTTTTTAACTCCTGGTATGTCCCTTTAAACCCTCATTTTTTGCTGGATTTATTTCACTGTTTTTAACTCCTGGTATGTCCCTTTAAAACCTAATTTTTTGCTGGATTTATTTCACTGTTTTTAACTCCTGGTATGTCCCTTTAAACCCTCATTTTTTGCTGGATTTATTTCACTGTTTTTAACTCCTAGTATTTCCCTTTAAAATGTCTAATGTGTGTCACTTTAACCCACTGTCTACTCCTATAATCTGTTCTTATCCTGTCCCCAGCATGTGCATATCTTTATTATCTAACTTTTCTTAACAAATTATTTAATTAAACCCCACCAATTTCTTTTCTTGAATCTATACCTCTGACCTTGTTGCAATTCTTAGTCTTCTCACCTGGGTATAACTTATCTCCCTGTCTCCAATCAATTAAACTCAGCTGTCTGCTGTAGCCTTATACATTTAAGACCAGTTAGGGGAGAGCGTTTGCTGGGGCCTGAGCATTTGCAGAGTATTCTATCTCTCTAAGCTCCCATCTGTCTAAGTGACCATCTTTGATTGGCAGCGCTGAGAATTAGACAAGAATTTAGCAAGATTTGAAGAAGATTTGAGGCAAGCTGAATATTTTCAATTCAAAAAAATCTTTTGCACTTAACATTCTGCTATGTTTTCAGGACTACTTTTCCTTTTAACAGTCTCATGTCTATTCCACAGGCAGGCTCACATGCTCATACCTTACCCTTCTCCACATACAGTTTATATAGGCCCCTCTCTCCTTTCTTCTCCATACCTTAGATCTCATGAACTACTTTCTATTTTAAAATCTATATCAATGAACTGCACCGCCTCACAAAAATACCCCCACTGCTATAAATCTCATTCTCACCTACTCTTACTTTCCATCTTGCTGCTATTAGCATCAGGCGACATCTCTCCAAATCCTGGGCCAACCCTCATTATAGAAACTTCAATAAATGTAACAAACATAGGGTTGCCACCCGTCCCTTAAAATACAGAACACTTATAAGTTACACAAGCTGCAGGGTGTGCAGTGAGGAACACGAATAGTGCTGTCAAAACACAATACATGTTCCTCCCTGCATACCATGCAGCATATGTAACTCATAAGTGTCCAGGAAAACATGGCTGAGGTGACAACTCTAAACACACATAACCTAATTTGCATCCAATGCATCCCATACGCACACACTCCTTTCACTTGCGTACTATGGAACTCTCGCTCTGTCTGCAACAAACTTACAGCCATTCATGACCTGTTTATATCAAATGCTTTCATCCTTTTAGCAATTACCGAAACCTCCTTCTGACACTGTTTCCATTGCTGCTCTCACACATGGTGGTCTTCACTTTAGCCCTACCCCTAGATGCTGTGAGAAATGTGGCAGCGGTGTTGGGATCCTGCTCTCCCCCTCCTGCACTTATCCATACCTACCTCCAATCCCATCACTCTCCTTTTCCTCCTTTGAAGTCCATTGTATTTGACTGTTCTCTCCCCTCTCCCTCAAAGTGGCAGTCATATATCGCCCTCCTGGACCGACCTTCCATTTCCTTGAAAACTTTGCCACCTGGCTTCCTCACTTTCTCTCTTCAAATATACCAACCCTAATTCTTGGGGACTTCAACATTCCCATTGACAACCCATCTGCCCCTGCTGTCTCTAAACTTCTTTCACTCACATCCTCCTTCAATCTCTCACAATCCACCCTATTCCCGACTCATCGTGATGGACACTCCATCGACTCTGGTATTTTCCTACCTCTGCTCTATATCTGGCACCACATGTTGCCCTTTTCCCATCACCTGGTCACCTATAATATTAATGCAACAGCTAAACCCACTACTCCATCCGGCCCCCCGCGTCTGTAGAAATACGCATGCTGTGGATCCACTCCAATTTTCAAAAATTATTCAAAATCTCCTCCCTCACACTTCCACTATAACCTGCCTTGATCTCACTACAGTCCACTATAACAAAACTTTCTCCTCTGCATTAGACACACTTGCCCCTCCCCGACTGCGCAAAACACCATGCCGTCAGTTACAGTCCTGGCATGCTCAGCAAACACGATATTTGCAAAAATGCTCCCCTACTGCTGAGCGTGTCTGGAGGAAAATTCACTCTGAACCTGATTTCATACACTATAAGTTTATTCTTCGTTCATACACTTCTGTCCTTCACTTAGCCAAGCAACCCTACTTATCTACTCTTTCCTCAAACCATAAACGACGCTTCTCCACCTTTAACTCTCTCCTCTACCCACCTGCTTAATCCCCCATCTGTCTTTAGTGCTCAAGACCTGGAAGACTACTTTTTAAACAAAACACATACTATCCGAAGCAACATCCCAACACCAACCTGCAATATTCCAACAACAGGCCCAGTTACTCCCTCTGGCACCCTCTGCATCTTCCATCCAGCCAATGAGAATGAAGTTTGTTCCTTGCTATCTTCCTCACACCTCACTACCTGCCCACTCAACCCTATCCCTTCCCATCTAATACCCTCCCTGTCTTCCACCCTCACTCCTGCTCTTACTCACATATTCAACCTATCTCCCTCTACCGGCTCATTCCCATCTTCTTTCAAACACGCAAAAGTCACTCCCATACTCAAAAAACCCTAATTCTCCTGAAAGCTACCATCCCATATCACTGCTTCCACTAACATCAAAACTCCTTGAAAAACTAGTTTACAATCGCCTAACCCACTTCCTGTCCACCAACTCTTTGCTTGACCCCTTGAAATCTGGATTCTGCCCCAAACACTCAACTGAGACTTCCCTTACCAAGTTTACTAATGATCTTCTCTCTGCTAAAAATATTGGCCACTACTCTATACTCATCTAACTTGACCTCTCAGCTGCCTTTGACACAGTTGAAAACCCCCTCCTCCTACAGACCCTTAGCTCTTTTGGCCTCTGTGACACTGCTCTTTCCTGGATTCACTCCTATCTTTCTCACAGGTCTTTTTCTGTGTCATTTGCTGGTGACTCCTCCTCTCCTATGCCTCTGTCTGTTGGAGTACCTCAAGGATCTGTCCTGGGGTCTCTACTCTTCTCCATCTATACTTCTTTGCTGGGTAAACTTATCAACAGTTATGGCTTCAAATATCACCTCTAAGCTTATTACACCCAAATCTACCTCTCCAACCCTGATCTCTCTCCCTCGGTCCTTTCTCATGTCATTGACTGCTTATATGGTATTTCTTCATGGATGGCCTCTCACCACCTAAAGATTAACATGTCCAAGACTGAGCTCCTTCTTATCCCCCCTCAAGCTCTATGCCGACTTCTGACTTCTCTATCCATGTTGACGGCATCACCATTTCCCCATCGCCCCAAGCCCGCTGCCTCGGAGTTACACTTGATTCAAATCCATCCTTCATCCCCCATATCCAATCACTTTCTACATCCTGTCGCAACCATCTACGCAATATTTCCAAGATTCGCCCTTTTCTGAGCGCTGACACCAAAAAGCAAATAATCCACTCCCTTTTTATTTCCCGACTTGACTACTGCAATAACTTACTTGCTGGCCTTCCTCTTTCCCACTTCTCCCCAATTCAATCCATCCTAAATGCCTCTGCCAGGCTGAACCACCTTTCCCGTTGTTCTGTATCTGCTGCACCTCTCTGTGAGTCCCTTCATTGGCCCCCCATTCACAGCAGAATTACATTCAAAATCCTCACCCTTACATACATAGCTCTCACAAACGCTGCTCCCCTCTACCTATCCTCTCTAATAAACAAGTATACTCCAGCCCACCCACTAAGATCCAACAATGACCTGCTCATTGCATCCATGACTATCACCTCTCTCATGCTAGACTGCAGGACTTCTGTCATGCAGCACCTACCCCCTGGATCACTCTCCCTCGTGCTGTAGGACTTTGCCCTAATCTTTCTTCCTTTAAATGTTCCCTGAAGACTTTTCTGTTCAGGGAGGCCTACCACCCAACTCAATAATAAATTAATTTCACTTACCTAACATTTCCCAAATCTAACTCTGTATTAACATCTTTCTCAATCTTGCAGTCTCACCTCCTTTTTCTCACCCTCCTACCCTTCTAGATTGTAAGTTCCCATGGGAATAGGACCCTCAATCCCTCCTGTATATGTTTTGTCCTGTCTCTTACAAGTCTTGTATAGTTTTATTTAAATTAATTGTATCCATGGACAGCACTGAAGAATATGTTGGCGCTTCATAAATAAAGTATAAAAAAGTAATAGTTATACAGGTATATAGGTATATATATATATAAAACACGGAAGGGAACTACACTCCAAGACCGGACCAGGTACACATCCAGTGACATCCCAGCCCTGGGTGCTAAATAGCACTCCAAAAAAGCTGTGATGTCACCAGAGCCACAGGCAGTTAACCCCAGTCTGGAATGGGTGCAAGAAACAAGGGGGGTTACAAACAAAGAGTAATACAACACATAGAAACACCTAGCACTCACCAGCTAGCTCACAGCTAAGATAAAATCACAACCGGAAAGTTTAGTTACTGCATCTAGTCAAATGGGAAAAGCTCAGGCACCACGTCAAGGTCCTTTCCACTGCCTGAGTCCCAAACACAGCCACACCATGCAAGCTTACAAAGCCAAACAAACTGAGAACAAAGAAGGGGTGCACAGGTGGATGTAATCACCCAGAGAAATACAAAACACAAAAGGGAACTGCACTCCAAGACCGGACCAGGTACACACCCAGGGACTCAGCAACATCCCAGCCCTGGGTGCTAAATAGTACTCCAAAAAAGCTGTGATGTCACCAGAGCCACAGGCAGTTAACCCCAGTATGGAATGGGGGCAAGAAACAAGGGGGATTACAAACAAAAAGTAATACAACACATAGAAACACCCAGCACTCACCAGCTAGCTCACAGCTAAGATAAAATCACAACTGGAAAGGTTAGTTACCGCATCAGGCCAAATGGGAAAAGCTCAGGCACCACGTCAAGGTCCTTTCCACTGCCTGAGTCCCTAACACAGCCACACCATGCGAGCTGCCTGTGGCTCTGGTGACATCACAGCTTTTTTGGAGTGCTATTTAGCACCCAGGGCTGGGATGTTGCTGAGTCACTGGATGTGTACCTGGTCCGGTCTTGGAGTGCAGTTCCCTTCCGTGTTTTGTATTCTATGGGTGATTACATCCACCTGTGCACCCCTTCTGTGTTCTCAGTTTGTTTGGCTTTGTAGGCTTGCATGGTGTGGCTGTGTTAGGGACTCAGGCAGTGGAAAGGACCTTGACGTGGTGCCTGAGCTTTTCCCATTTGGCCAGATGCGGTAACTAACCTTTCCAGTTGAGATTTTATCTTAGCTGTGAGCTAGCTGGTGAGTGCTGGGTATTTCTATGTGTTGTATAACTTTTTGTTTGTAATTCCCCTTGTTTCTTGCATCCATTCTGGACTGGGGTTAACTGCCTGTGGCTCTGGTGACATCACACCTTTTTTGGAGTGCTATTTAGCACCCAGGGCTGGGATGTTGCTGAGTCACTGGATGTGTACCTGGTCCGGTCTTGGAGTGCAGTTCCCTTCCGTGTTTTGTATTTCTCTGGGTGATTACATCCACCTGTGCACCCCTTCTTTGTTTTCAGTTTGTTTGGCTTTGTAAGCTCGCATGGTGTGGCTGTGTTAGGGACTCAGGCAGTAGAAAGGACCTTGACGTGGTGCCTGAGCTTTTCCCATTTGGCCAGATGCGGTAACTAACCTTCCCAGTTGTGATTTTATCTTAGCTGTGAGCTAGCTGGTGAGTGCTGGGTGTTTCTATGTGTTTTATATATATATATATATATATATATATATATATATATTAAATACAAATTACATTGTTTTGTATGTGAAGAACATTTAAATGTGAAATATTCCTAACACCTGCTGGGTTAGCGAGTGGGTGATAGATGCTAGGTTTTTTTTCTTCTGCACTCTCCTTTGACAACTATGGGGAGAGTATGTTAACACGGTTGTGCTGGCACACAAACTTTGCTCTTTCACTGTTATTGACAAAACTTTAGTTGCCTGAAAGAGGGGTTTATTGCGGCTGTTTGCACATCTGGTTTCAAGTTGAACGTAAATGTGATCGCTTGAGCACAATTGAAGTTAATGCACATCAAGTTAATGCAACCTCCAAGCACTGATTAACTGTATTGCGAAACCAAAAAGTCTAAAAAAAAAAATCGGGGCGGAGCCAGCTGCGCAGCAGAGAGGTCGCAAATTTCAGTAGCTCCAAGCATTATTAATATAATAAATGAATTTGGCGACTGCAGAAGTTTAACTATTTGGCATGTACTGCTACCTGATCAGTAAAGAAGACCTACACATTTAATTCCTAAGGGAATAGCATTGACATAACGGAATCTTACACTTCTGGGGTGTACACCGTCGACAAGTGACTGTGGGAGACGCCATATTTTGCGGCTTAAGCAGCGTCTGCAACTAAGAACGGGATTGACTGGAGATCATTGAGTTGGACCTGCACCTGACATCCATCTATCCACCCAAATATGGCCACTGCAGATCATATTATGGAGGAGATCCACATCTTTCTAGATGGCTACCGCGCTGTACTTGAGCGTTTTAGCATCTCTGCGCCTCAACAAATGGAAACAACATCGACCACCCATATTGCCCATGCTCACACTCCTATGCTTACTACCGTGGGGAGGGACACTTTGGGGCCCCGGCGTCCCTCTACCACTTGGCATCCACTCCATGTTACTCTGGGTGCGGAAGCAGTGACCAAACCGATAGTGACAGAAGTAGGAGGCAGCACTCCCAAAGCAGAATACTTGGCGCCTTCAAGCGTTGCAGGTATTGCCTGCATGACATCGGTCAGAGCGGAGCGAAGTAGCCCAGTAAGATTTCAGACACCTCTTGTTATGGCCCGTAGGGCTTTCCTGGGTCTAAAGTATGCCGCTCAATTTGGCGAAAGGCCAGCTTGGAACGGACCTTCCCTCCATCTGCTAGAACTTTTGTCACCTCCGGTGTGCTCTACCCAGCACAGTCTATTTGCTGTTGCCCAGTGCTCTGACTTAGTGGCCCAGAGACTTTGTCCAGCTTTCCGATCCGGTGTGGGGTAGGGGAAACCTTATCATTGTATACGGCATTACAACAACTCCTTCTCTTTCAGCCTGAAGTGTAATGCAGCACATGTTTTGTGACTTTTTCTTACTTTTACTATGCATAAAAGTCTGTTACCCGGATTTTATTTATACCCCTTTGCAGCCTGTTCACAAGTTACTTGTTGTTAAGCCATCCTGCACTCCTGACCATTAGTACAGCTACAACTGCTTTTCTATCTGTAATCCTACCAGAGGACTTGACTATATTTAGAGACAGAGAACTCTTTAATATGGAAAATGTTATATGCACAAATATTTTTAACACAAGGAAAAATAAGTCAAAACTTCCAAGAAATCAGAAAGGTTCCAATTTGTTTATCTCATGCTCCCAGGAAAATCGCTGTTTTTAGGGACATCTGTATTGACTGTTTTTTGTTTGTCTTTTTAAGTTGTTTCATGATATATTTGTCCCTATAGCATTACTTATGGATGGTCTTATAGCGAACCAACTATTTACTCCCAGAAATCCTTTTAGCTAAAACTCAACGCTGTAATATATGGTGGTTACTGTTTGCATTGCAGAGTTATTATTCCATTGTTAGTAATAGATCTGTCAATGCTATCATGTTATGTTCCTGAAGTATCAACCTATGGTGCACAACTGTTTGGTCATGTCTGTATATTATACAAGGTTATCATTTTTGTGGTTAGCGAGCAACAACCTGTCGATAGAGGGTTACGCCCCAATATATCTTTATTATTCCCAAGACAGCTACTCAGAAAGCAAGACAAAAACCCTGGTGTGGGCTGGACCCACACTAGCACTATAACATATGGTCTCCTTTTTCATAATATAATATACGAGCCACCTAATTAGTGGTAGACTTGGTGCCTTAAATATCTGAGCTCCCCTATACGGTGCACGGCATAGTCCTATCTTTCTACCAGCTTTTACCTGCAGGTCCCCTAATATCCAGTTACCCTGGCAACTTTTGGATTAGTTATAGCGCTTTGCTTATTTGTTAGTCTATTACACTTGATTCTCCATCTCCCCCCCCCCCCCCCCCACACAATTTACCTGCCGGTTCCCAATGTGCCCACAAAATTTTTCATATAGTATGGGGCTTGTACATCTCCCAGACCTGATGTGGCACTTAACTTTTACAATTGGTCCACTGTATTTAACTTACCACCTCCCCCCCATTAATATATCTCCTATTTTAGGAGAGTGAATTATGTGGTTTCTCTTGTCAATACCACACCTTTTTTCCACCTTTTTTATGATTATATCTTGCACTACAAAATTATATTCGCACTACTTCTCCTCCCAAGCTGTGCAAGATTGGTTAGTACTATCTTTTTTCCTCGCAAATTATATATTTAGTTTTTATTTGATATTTACCTTACTGTTTTATTTCCCTAAGTAATTTTTTCACAAATACTGAGCTTACAATTGAGGTTTACCTTATTGTTACATCTCCCTAAGCAGCACCTTTGCATTTACCTAGCCTATTTAATAATTACCTTGTTGTCATACCTCCCTAAGTAACGCCTACACAATTACTCAGTCTGCATTTGATATTTACCCTGTTGTCTATCTCCCTAAACTGGCCTACAAGACTATTTGGTTTACATTTGATGTTTATCTTGTTGTTTTATCTTTCTAACCAACGCATATATGGATATTAAATTACAAGATGTTTTGTATGTTCATTAAGGGTAATATCTCAAGAAAGAAATTTGAAAATAAAATAAAAAAAAAAAATCAAAAATACATTATCAACTACAGTTAAAATAATAATACCACCATATAATAAAAACTATTTTTTTAAAAATTTCATAACAAAGTGTAAAAAAAGCAGACTAAGGACTTTAATATTGAGATACATACATATACATGTCTAAAGGTGTGTATAATATATATATGCATTAACTAACCTTTCCAGTTGTGATTTTATCTTAGCTGTGAGCTAGCTGGTGAGTGCTGGGTATTTCTACGTGTTGTATTGCTTTTTGTTTGTAATTCCCCTTGTTTCTTGAAACCATTCTGGACTGGGGTTAACTGCCTGTGGCTCTGGTTGCATCACAGCTTTTTTGGAGTGTTGTTTAGCACCCAGGGCTGGGATGTTGCTGAGTCACTGGATGTGTACCTGGTCCGGTCTTGGAGTGCAGTTCCCTTCCGTGTTTTGTATTTCTCTGGGTGATTACATCCACCTGTGCACCCCTTCTTTGTTTTCAGTTTGTTTGGCTTTGTAAGCTCGCATGGTGTGGCTGTATTAGGGACTCAGGCAGTGGAAAGGGCCTTGACGTGGTGCCTGAGCATTTCCCATTTGGCCAGATGCGGTAACTAACCTTTCCAGTTGTGATTTTATCTTAGCTGTGAGCTAACTGGCGCTTGAGCACAATTGAAGTTAATGCACATCAAGTTAACGCAACCTCCAAGCACTGATTAACTGTATCGCGAAACCAAAAAGTCTAAAGAAAAAAAATCAAAAATACATTATCAACTACGGTTAAAATAATAATACACAAGGGGGCGGAGCTAGCTACCTAGCTAAGCAGTCGCAGCAGAGGGGAGTTCCTGCCTGAAAAGTTATTAAAAGCTAATTTCATTAGCCTAAAAGCCTTTGGAATACTCCTTTTTTCACCTTAAACTGACTCTATACATTGTGGGCTTGTGTGCTGAGCCTAATACCGCTCCATCGGATGCCTGTCCCTTTTTCTCTGGAAGGACCGCAGCGAGACCGGACACTTGAGAGGTGAAGCGGAACAGTCCCTATCGGAGTATACCTCTTTCAACTAACACCAGCCTAACTCCTCTGGCATCCAGCTCCAGAGTGTCGGGGCTCCACTCCAGAGCTGCAGCAACAGCAGCCGTCACACCACATCTCCTCATCCCCATCTACGGATCGGCCCTGCACTCACCATCATGCTCGGCACCTGGCCGCGGCCCTACAACACCTACCAGAGCCTCTCCAAGGCATAGTGGAAGTAAAGGAGACTGACCAGAGTTGAAACTCAGTAGGGAGGCTGAGCGGGTAAGTGACTAAAGCCATAAGTGACCCAGCGCAGATTGGCACGAAAAATCACCATTTTCTCTCCTCCCACGCCAGCCTCCCATAGAGCAGCGCCAGGCCTGATCACTTTTACACACCAGATAGCGCCCCTGGCTACCTCTTTAGGGCCGTTGCCTCAAATACAGCTTAACAGCAGTGCACGGATATCATAACGCCAGCACACCTTGTTGCACTTCTCACTCCTATCTAAGGCCTGGAGACACGGCACTACAAACGCCACACTACGTAAAAGACAGATTCATCACAGGGATTAGCTCTGCTCTTACTTAACTCTTACCCTGCAAAAACTTGCTCCCAACTAGAGGTTTATTTTGAGAGGGACTCTAGGAAACACCATGTTTAGAATATTGGGCTTTTGGATCCACCTATACCCCACGTGGCCCTAGCACTCTAATTACAGACTTGGCTCTTAGCCACCTCCACTTAGATACCCAGCACAAGGTCTCACTCAGCTTATCCACGTCTGTCATCCTGCATTAACCCTTTGCAGAGTAGATTCAATACCACCCCTCATTTACCACCGCTGGCCCAGAAATACCCTGGTATCTTTAACTTCAAAAAATTTGATAGCTGGAGGAGGAACTTAACCATACATTCAAGAAGGGGAACAGACAGCAACTTTGTACCCACTTATCATCGCACATGCATCCCATACTGTCGCAGGACAGAGGCAGCCAGCAATTTTTTTTTTGGTGGGGACACTGGACATAAACTTCAGGCCACAGTTAAGGCTCAAATAGTACAAGCCTCTCTCCCCCCATTTCCCACTGAGGAGTTCTCAGTGGGTCATATCCCGCTTCCCCGCTCCAGCATTGTCAATAGGTGACACCTCCCCATGGGAGAGGGGCTTCATTGTAGCAGCACCAGCAAGCTTCTTCCTGTCACTTTTTCACAAATAAAGAGGTCTCTCTCCTCCCTTTCCCGCCGGCCCTTATTTCCTGCGGGTCATATCCTAGACACCTTTTCCCCATACCGTCCTGAGGGGACACCTCCCCCGGAGAGAGACCTACACCCAAGAGGACTATACAAGCTCCCGAGGAGTTGAAGTCTAACCTCCCCAGGCAGCACAAAATACGTGGACTGTGTTTTCTACCAAGGTACACCCCACTTCTTTGTCCACCTTTTCTTACACGAACTCTACAGTGCTCACCAATATGTAAACAACCTCAGAAGGGTTTGTGCCCCCACCAGCCCATGAAAACCTAACAGCATACCAAGTGCAAGCGGGTTCCGACTAATTTAGAGTAGTGTTACGTATAGCTATAGCTGCTGGCCTCACCCTAAAATGTCCCAATCTCACAAAAAGAAGCAAAAACCCCATAACACCTTGAAAAGAACGGTGGCAGACCACTTCCAACATCCCACCAGGACAACCCACACTAGGTCGGAAGATGAGGGCTCTGACACAGGGAGTCTCTCAGATGCCCAACCTGATAAATCTTTAACTCAACGGATCTCTCGTCTACCAACAGCTGATGGCACCTCCAACAACCTGAAAGATTACATTAGGTCACTGCTTGAGTCTCACCATGACTCTCTGACGAAGAAATTTGAAAAATCACATGCTGACTTAAAGAGAGACATTAGCACTATCGGGGAGCGCACAGATGCGCTTGAGCGTAGACAAGAAGATCTCGCCATAGACCACTCAAACCTCCTGGATTATTTGCAAAGTCTTGCGGGTCAGATCTCAGACCTGGAACTAAAATTGGCAGACCTGGAGGACCGGTCACGCCGAAATAACATACGGATCAAAGGGATCCCAGAGACTGTCCTACCTCAGGAGCTAGAAGCGTATCTACAAGATCTGTTTAAGGCCATACTTGGACCTGATCAGTCCAGTGAGGCTCTCATCGATAGAGCGCATAGGGCGCTTAGGCCGAGATCAGAAGACGAGGGGAAACCTTGAGATGTTATAGCTAAACTCCACTATTATACGTTCAGAGAGAAGGTCCTTAGAGCCTTAGCTAAAGAAAAGTCCCTCCCGGACAAATATGCTGACCTCCAGATTTACCCAGACCTCTCGCCACATACGCTTCAACTCCGTAGACATTACACACCGTATACCAGGCTATTAAGAGAAAGGGGCTTCAAATACAGATGGGGATTCCCAGTCAGATTATTCATAACCAAAGATGGCCAGCAGTTCATAGCTACCTCACCACAGCAAGCTCGGGAGTTATTACAAAAATGGGAACTACTACCAGCAGATCAAGAAGATAGAACATCTGTAGCTACCAGAGGAAACGGCCTTCGGGCCTCAGCACCTCCATGGAAACCACTCCCGCAAAGACCTGCTGCAACGTCCAAAAGGTCTCTAGAACCTAGAGAACAACCCTTATCCGAGGACAAGTAGGGAACCAGCTTGCAAATTTCTGTACAAGGAAAGCAACCAGAATGAGCCCTTGAAAAAAACTTTAGAGATACTTGCGGGGAACTCCCGCACACCTCCCCGGGGTGGACACAAGACCACAGAGGAAGATGGGTGAGATTCACAGTATTTATAAAGACTTTATCTGAAAGACTTTAAACCTCTGCGCTTAGCAGCTCAGAGGTCCACCACAATTCACACAACCTGGTTAATACAATATATGTTTGTCTATTTAACAGTCAAAAGCAGGTTTCTTAACATTGTTTAATACTGCGTTGTATGTTATAATATTTTCTAATCTTGATATGCCTAAACTGAAGGGAATAGATTGACAAAATGGTTTACCCAACGTTTGCCCCCTTCTTTACCCTCCCCCTCCCCTTAAGCTGTCAGAATAAATGTATTGCCTATTGACCCGCAGTTCACCTACACTACCCTGGATCTGACCACTAGACATGACCCCTCTAGATACCCCTCCCCTAACCGATCTAACGAACTACCTCCTAATTCAACGCCTACTCCACAATTTCGACACGTTTTGTTCAGGACTACCTCAACATACTACCGACCATTTAGGCGAAACACGACTCTCTTTACCCAGTTAGACGGTACACTTATATTCATCCAGGTCCAGTGGTAGACACCATTAATCCCCCAACCGACCTTTTCAGGCTGCTACTCGGTAAGGCCGAAACCACCCGCCTTCCCCAGTTTACACTCCCCTACGATAGAACAACATATTTACTGACAGCCACAATCCCTCCCTGATTACCATTTAACTGTTCAGTCTGGTTTGTTTGTTACGACAGATATTGATTGTTTTGTATGCTATTTCAATGCTCATATGTTTAACTTTATTTATGGTCTTATCTTTGGCTGGCGGGGGACTTAGCCTCTCTCTGCTCACCTCCGCCCCACAAAATTAGCTGTGCTTTCCTGGTAAGACTGCCAGTGGAGACACTCATTGTGAAAGTGATTATTTGACACTTTTTTTTTTCAGTAGATTGGCCCCCAGGGGTACTATAATACCACCCAAGATAGGCACCATAGACCTTAGGGATATTAGTAACTACCTCCTGGGAAGTATCCAACAATAGTCGACCTACCCCCCCCACCTATCCCCGTCCTTATCCGACCCTTCTATCACACAAAACAAAAACTGCCACAATGGCACCTATCCTTGTAGCTACTTTAAATGCACAAGGCCTAAACTCTCCCACAAAGAGAAAACTTTTGCTTAACTATTTACATGTACAGAAGGTTCACATACTGTTTCTGCAAGAGACGCATTGGTCGGGAGAAACACACACCATCAAAAGATCCCAACAATACCCAATCTGTGAGATAGCGTCTAATACAGAAGGCAAGTCAAGAGGAGTTGCCATACTGATAAGTAAATACCTAACATGCCATATAGAATATACTGAGAGGGACCCCAAAGGTAGATTTGTTATACTGGTTTGAAAACTCATCGACATACTGTACACACTAGTCTCCATATACACGCCAAATGCAAAGCAAATCCCATTTGTTAGGAAGGTTCTAACTAGAGTGGAACAACTTAAGCGGGGACACTAAATCATTGCGGGGGACTTCAATATGGTGTGGGACCCCCAAAGGGACAAACAATCCTCCCTCACAGTACATTCAGATAGAAACATGTCATCAACTTCCAACGCATTTCGCAAGCTTATGTACCAATTTAACTTATATGATGCCCGGTGGTGTTTGGCCCCCACGGCAAAAGACTTCTCGCATTACTCCAAAGCCCACAATTCGTATTCTAGAATTGACTATCTCTTATGTGACGCTTGGTCCCTAGACCAATGGGAAAACATGACCATCCAGCCATGCACGTGGTCAGACCATGACATGGTTTGCATTGACTTGGCCACACTACAGTCCCCAACCTCCAGACCCCCTTGGAGGCTCCCAAAACAGTTTCTAGAGAAAGGGGAACTCCCAGCACTAACCAACACAATAACTGACTTTTTAACACACAATGACGAAAGTGACGTAGGCCTAGACGTGGTATGGGCCGCACTTAAAGCCTATCTTAGAGGACACTTCCTTAAAAAATCATCCCGCCTTCGTAGTACGAGAACTCATTCACTAGCTAAATTGTACAGAGACCTCCGGACACTGGAGACAGCAAACACATCATTCTCGGAAGCCCAAATAGCCCAACAGATAGGACTTATCAGAGAGGAAATTGGGAAAAGGGAAACATTAAAAGTCCAAGATAACTTACACAGACTCAAACAGCTATACTACTATAAGGGCAATAAGGCGGACAGATTTCTGGCAAACAAGCTCAGGAAATGCACACAGCAGAGTAGAATAGCTTCCATCAGTGCCCAAAAAGGCCTAGCGCACTCACCCAAAGACATAGGAGATGCTTTCGCAGCATACTACACCTCCCTCTACAACATTGCAACTTCTGAGAAGACAAACAGGGCTAACCCAACAGACATCAGCAACTTCCTCGAGGGTCTAAATTTACCCACATTAACAGACAAAGCTAGAGCTTCCCTGGCTAGTCAATTTACATTAGAACAGCTTAAGGCGGCCATAGCCAGCCTATCCCCCCACAAGGCTCCGGGCTCAGATGGATACATGGCCTCCTTTTACCAAGCCCTCAGTCCAGTGTTATCCCCACTCCTGCTCCGGTTCTTCGTGAGCGTGGCCCAATGCGGCAATTTTAGACCGGAATTCTTAGAAGCCAAAATTATTACGATACCCAATGAGGGCAAGGACACCATGTTATGCTCAAGCTACAGGCCCATTTCTCTCATCAATGTAGATGCCAAAATCTTACCCAAAATCTTAGCCAATAGGCTAAATGAACATCTACAGGCTCTGGTCCACTTAGACCAGGTGGGATTTGTGCTCAACAGACAGGGCTCTGATAACACTCGACGCCTTCTAAATATATACGCAGAGACAGCTGACCTGGGCCTCCCCTTGCTCACCCTGTCACTTGACGCTGAGAAGCTGTTCGACAGGGTGAGGTGGGATTATCTGTTTCAAACCCTCATAGCATTCGGCTTTCCGGATTCATATGTTAAAGCCATCAAGGCGCTATACTCTGCTCCTACTGTGGTAGTTAGGGGCTTGGGGTTCTGCTCCACGCCTGTGACGATAGGAAATGGGACCAGACAGGGGTGTCCCCTGTCACCCCTCCTGTTTGTCTTGGCAATAGAGCCACTTGGGACATCTATCAGGAAATGCCCTGCGATTCAGGGACTTCAGCTCCATGACACCACTCAGAAATTGGCCTTGTTTGCGGACAACCTAACAGTCTTCCTATCGGAACCCCTAGACTCCCTCCCCCCCCTCCTGTTTAGTCTGCTCATAAGATTTGGTGAACTGTCATATTATAAAATCAATGTTAATAAGACAGAGGCATACTCAATAAATATTCCCGCCGAGGAGAAGCATAAGATCCAACTTCTCTACGCTTTCAAATGGTCCATCAGAGGGATACGACATCTTGGGATATTCTTATCCCACTCCAAAACCCTGACCATCAAAGAGAACTATGAGAATCTGCTGAGATTACCCTAGACCTTAACTCTAAACGATTCAGTGAGATCTCATGGCTAGGCAGAGTGGCAGCCCTTAAAATGATGGCACTTCCCAAGCTTACATACTTATTTTGCTGCATACCCATCTCGATCCCCATGTCCCTGATCCGCAAGTTTCAGGCCCTTTTCAATGCCTATACCTGGCAAAATAAGAGGCTGCGAGTTGCGGCCCACATCCTCCAAGCCCCCATTGATAGAGGCGGCATCAGCCTTCCTAATGTAAGAAAGTACCATGAAGCTGCAATGGTTTCTCACGTCTCGGCATGGAGTAGTAACCTTCCCGAAAACAGATGGAGAGAACTAGAGCAAGCCTCATTGCCAGCATATGTGAACTTAGAGGACCTCCTCTGGCTCCCTCCACATTGGCGGTTAAAAATATGTATTTCCAATACCATAGTAAAAGGATGCCAAGAGAGCTGGTTGAAACTGAAGCATAACAGGCTCATAGCTCCCCACCACTCTCCCGTTCACTCTGTCCGAGGACTCCTTCTGGGGCTGCCGGACGGTCACGCCAGCTCATGGCCTTCCTTGGAAATAGGGTCTTTACAAGACTTCTATGAAAACGGACAGCTGAAGACTCATTTAGCTATGCTGTCCTCTTTCAAACTGAGCTCAAAGTTTCACTTTGATTTATTCCGAATAAGATCCCTAATGAAATCATGGGGGTTCCTAGAGGACCAACTCCGTGGCCTGTCTCCCTGGGAAGTACGTTGGAGAGCGAATCTCCAACTGTTTAAACCCCTCTCGGTACACTATAAGTGTTTACTGGAAGAGGATAACTCCACAAAAACATTCCACATGGAGGCCTGGGAGAGAGACCTCCAGCAAACATACCCACTGGAGATATGGGAAAGAGCGGTAAGTCAGACCAAGAAGTCTACACATTGTGTTACTCTATATGAGTTACACTTTAAAATCCTTATGAGATGGCATCTCGTTCCTACTAAACTCCAAAAACTTTATCCTGACCACTCTCCAATGTGCTGGAGGAACTGCAGAGAATGGGGTGCCCCACTCCACATCTGGTGGACCTGCCCGGTATTGAATGGCCTATGGAGCAGGGTGTCGGCATTGTGCAGAGACCTAGACTTAGTGGAGGCCCTTCCTCCTGCACTGGCAATTCTACACTTATTAATAGACACCATCCCAAGACCCAAACGAAACCTCATAATAACCTTTCTTACATCTACCACAATAACTATTGCCAGAAACTGGAAAAAAACACAACCCCCTAGGTCGCAAGGAGTGATAGACAGCATTAACTATATTAAAAATATGGAAAATTATGTAGCTAGAGAACGGAACCAACTGACGGACTTTTGTATGACATGGGATCTGTGGGACACCTATTGGGCTTACAAACCTGTTTAGACAGACTGACCTCTCCAGAGACAGAGGTACCTACGATGACTACCTTCCCCCTTCCCCATCACCCCCATTACCATAGACTATATCCCTGAACCCACTCCCAGGAGAAGTCCCAGAACCCCCCCCACTACTACCAGCCAGGTCTGGATTGTGGGAGACCCCCCAGATGGATGTACAAGGGATCTCTCACTATAACCGCCTCATGTAGGGAGGCACATGACCCGTTAATAGCAAGGACCCCTTGGGGTCTGTGGTGCTTGACTTTCCAGTTACCCTGGTGGGCTAGACTCATATTACAATTTGATGGCCGTCTTACTTCTATTATTGCTACGTTATACCAAAGGCTCTTATGGAGCCCAACTACCATCAGAATGATGTCCTCTGTAAAAACTAGGTTTTTGTTATGAAACAAGATATATGCTTCACTGTTACACTGTTGCATCATTGCCATGTTCTGTTCTTAAAACTACTATGCATAAGATGTATGTTTCTTTTTTTTTCTTGTTTTTTTCTGTCGAAATACCTCAATAAAAATTACTTGTTAAAATAATAATACCACCATCTAATAAAAACTATTTTTTTAAAAATTGCATAACAAAGTTATAAAGGCTCAAATATATGAGGTCTCTGGTGTAAAAGAAAGCAGACTAAGGACTTTAACATTGAGATACATACATAAACATGTCTAAAGGTGTGTATAATATATATATATATATATATATATATATATAGATAGATAGATAGATAGATAGATAGATAGATAGATAGACACTTTCATGGAAAGAAGAGGCACTCACAGGACTTAGTTAACAAAAAGTTTATTCATAATTCATCAATTTAGTCAATGTTTCGGTCCTCCCAGGGACCTTTATCAAGACTGTTGCTCAGTAAGAGAGTGTATGTTGTACTCAGCGGTGAGTACAACATACACTCTCTTACGGCTAGATTTAGAGTTTTGTCGGTAAGGACCCGCGTAGCTAACGCCGGCTTTTTTCTGGCCGCACCAAAAAAATAACTCTGGTATTGAGAGTCCACATAAAGGCTGCGTTAGGCTCCAAAAAAAGGAGCGTAGAGCATATTTAACGCAGCTTCAACTCTCGATACCAGAGTTGCTTACGGACGCGGCCAGCCTCAAAAACGTGCTCGTGCACGATTCCCCCATAGAAAACAATGGGGCTGTTTGAGCTGAAAAAAAACCTAACACCTGCAAAAAAAACCGCGCTCAGCTCCTAACGCAGCCCCATTGTTTGCTATGCGGAAACACTTCCTACGTCTGCACCTAACACTCTAACATGTACCCCGAGTCTAAACACCTCTAACCTTACACTTATTAACCCCTAATCTGCCACCCCCGCTATCGCTGACCCCTGCATATTATTATTAACCCCTAATCTGCCGCTCCGTAAACCGCCGCTACTTACATTATCCCTATGTACCCCTAATCTGCTTCCCTAACATCGCATACCCCTATATTATATTTATTAACCCCTAATCTGCCCCCCACAATGTCGCCTCCACCTGCCTACACTTATTAACCCCTAATCTGCCGAGCGGACCGCACCGCTATTATTATAAAGTTATTAACCCCTAATCTGCCTCACTAACCCTATAATAAATAGTATTAACCCCTAAACTGCCCTCCCTAACATCACCAACACCAAACTTCAATTATTAACCCCTAATCTGCCGACTGGAGCTCACCGCTATTCTAATAAATGTATTAACCCCTAAAGCTAAGTCTAACCCTAACACTAACACCCCCCTAAATTAAACATAATTTTAATCTAACGAAATTAATTAACTCTTATTAAATAAATTATTCCTATTTAAAGATAAATACTTACCTGTAAAATAAATCCTAATATAGCTACAATATAAATTATATTTATATTATAGCTATTTTAGGATTAATATTTATTTTACAGGTAACTTGTATTTATTTTAACCAGGTACAATAGCTATTAAATAGTTAAGAACTATTTAATAGCTAAAATAGTTAAAATAATTACAAAATTACCTGTAAAATAAATCCTAACCTAAGTTACAATTAAACCTAACACTATACTATCATTAAATTAATTAAATAAAATACCTACAATTACCTACAATTAAACCTAAGACTACACTATCAATACATTAATTAAATACAATACCTACAAATAACTACAATGAAATAAACTAACTAAAGTACAAAAAATAAAAAAGAACTAAGTTACAAAAAATAAAAAAATATTTACAAACATAAGAAAAATATTACAACAATTTTAAACTAATTACACCTACTCTAAGCCCCCTAATAAAATAACAAAGCCCCCCAAAATAAAAAAATGCCCTACCCTATTCTAAATTACTAAAGTTCAAAGCTCTTTTACCTTACCAGCCCTGAACAGGGCCCTTTGCGGGGTATGCCCCAAGAAGTTCAGCTCTTTTGCCTGTAAAAAAAAACATACAATACCCCCCCCAACATTACAACCCACCACCCACATACCCCTAATCTAACCCAAACCCCCCTTAAATAAACCTAACACTAAGCCCCTGAAGATCATCCTACCTTGTCTTCACCTCACCGGGTATCACACCGATCCGTCCTGGCTCCGATATCTTCATCCAACCCAAGCGGGGGCTAGACATCCACTGAAGAAGTCCAGAAGAGGGTCCAAAGTCTTCATCCTATCCGGGAAGAAGAGTAGATCCGGACCGGCAACCATCTTCTTCCAAGCGGCATCTTCTATCTTCATCCGATGAGGACCGGCTCCATCCTGAAGACCTCCACCGCGGACCCATCTTCATCCGGCGACGTCCAACTGAAGAATGAAGGTTCCTTTAAGGGACATCATCCAAGATGGCGTCCCTCGAATTCCGATTGGCTGATAGGATTCTATCAGCCAATCGGAATTAAGGTAGGAATATTCTGATTGGCTGATGGAATCAGCCAATCAGAATCAAGTTCAATCCGATTGGCTGATCCAATCAGCCAATCAGATTGAGCTTGCATTCTATTGGCTGTTCCGATCAGCCAATAGAATGCGAGCTCAATCTGATTGGCTGATTGGATCAGCCAATCGGATTGATCTTGATTCTGATTGGCTGATTCCATCAGCCAATCAGAATATTCCTACCTTAATTCCGATTGGCTGATAGAATCCTGTCAGCCAATCGGAATTCGAGGGACGCCATCTTGGATGACATCCCTTAAAGGAACCGTCATTCTTCAGTTGGACGTCGCCGGATGAAGATGGGTCCGCGGTGGAGGTCTTCAGGATGGAGCCGGTCCTCATCGGATGAAGATAGAAGATGCCGCTTGGAAGATGATGGTTGCTGGTCCAGATCTACTCTTCTTCCCGGATAGGATGAAGACTTTGGACCCTCTTCTGGACCTCTTCAGCTGCCGGAAGATGGATCGCCAGCCCCCGCTTGGGTTGGATGAAGATTTTGGAGCCAGGACGGATCGGTGAACCTGGTATGGTGAAGACAAGGTAGGATGATCTTCAGGGGCTTAGTGTTAGGTTTATTTAAGGGGGGTTTGGGTTAGATTAGGGATTTGTGGGTGGTGGGTTGTAATGTTGGGGGGGGGTATTGTATGTTTTTTTTACAGGCAAAAGAGCTGAACTTCTTGGGGCATACCCCGCAAAGGGCCCTGTTCAGGGCTGGTAAGGTAAAAGAGCTTTGAACTTTAGTAATTTAGAATAGGGTAGGGCATTTTTTTATTTTGGGGGTCTTTGTTATTTTATTAGGGGGCTTAGAGTAGGTGTAATTAGTTTAAAATTGTTGTAATATTTTTCTTATGTTTGTAAATATTTTTTTATTTTTTGTAACTTAGTTCTTTTTTATTTTTTGTACTTTAGTTAGTTTATTTCATTGTAGTTATTTGTAGGTATTGTATTTAATTTATTTATTGATAGTGTAGTGTTAGGTTTAATTGTAGGTAATTGTAGGTATTTTATTTAATTAATTTATTGATAGTGTAGTGTTAGGTTTAATTGTAACTTAGGTTAGGATTTATTTTACAGGTAAATTTTGTAATTATTTTAACTATTTTAGCTATTAAATAGTTCTTAACTATTTAATAGCTATTGTACCTGGTTAAAATAAATACAAAGTTACCTGTAAAATAAATATTAATCCTAAAATAGCTATAATATAATTATAATTTATGTTGTAGCTATATTAGGATTTATTTTACAGGTAAGTATTTAGCTTTAAATAGGAATAATTTATTTAATAAGAGTGAATTAATTTCGTTAGATTAAAATTATATTTAATTTAGGGGGGTGTTAATGTTAGGGTTAGACTTAGCTTTAGGGGTTAATACATTTATTAGAATAGCGGCGAGATTCGGTCGGCAGATTAGGGGTTAATAATTGAAGTTAGGTGTCGGTGATGTTAGGGAGGGCAGGTTAGGGGTTAATAAATATAATATAGGGGTCGGCGGTGTTAGGGGCAGCAGATTAGGGGTACATAGCTATAATGTAGCTGGCGGCTCTTTGCGGTCGGCAGATTAGGGGTTAATTATTGTAGGTAGGTGGCGGCGACGTTGTGGGGGGCAGGTTAGGGGTTAATAAATATAATATAGGGGTCGGCGATGTTAGGGCAGCAGATTAGGGGTACATAGGGATAATGTAGCTGGCGGCAGCGTGCGGATGGCAGATTAGGGGTTAATAAGTGTAGGTAGCTGGCGGCGACGTTGTGGGGGGCAGATTAGGGGTTAATAAATATAATATAGGGGTCGGCGGTGTTAGGGGCAGCAGATTAGGGGTACATAAGGATAACGTAGGTGGCGGTCGGCAGATTAGGGGTTAAAAAAATGTAATCGAGTTGCGGCGATGTGGGGGGACCTCGGTTTAGGAGTACATAGGTAGTTTATGGGTGTTAGTGTACTTTAGAGTACAGTAGTTAAGAGCTTTATGAACCGGCGTTAGCCCAGAAAGCTCTTAACTACTGACTTTTTTTCTGCGGCTGGACTTTTGTCGTTAGAATTCTAACGCTCACTTCAGACACGACTCTAAATACCGGAGTTAGAAAAATCCCATTGAAAAGATAGGATACGCAATTTACGTAAGGGGATCTGCGGTATGGAAAAGTTGCGGCTGAAAAGTGAGCGTTAGACCCTTTTTTGAGTGACTCCAAATACCGGAGGTAGCCTAAAACCAGCGTTAGGAGCCTCTAACGCTGGTTTTCACGGCTACCGCCAAACTCTAAATCTAGCCGTTACTGAGCAACAGTCTTGATAAAGGTCCCTGCGAGGACCGAAATGTTGACTGACTGAATTGATGAATTATGAATAAACTTTATGTTAACTAAGTCCTGTGAGTGCCTCTTCTTTCCATGAACGTTTCTACCTATCTACCATAGAGTGTACCCAGGCAACACAACCTACAGTGAGTACGTGGATCCCAAAACTAAAATATATATATATATATATATATATATATATATTTGTCTATATATGTGTACATTTGTATTCATGATTTATATGTGTATATATGTATTTACAGACATATAGACACATATAAACACATACATACGTATGTACACATATGTAGACATATATAGAAGTGCATCGGATCCCTTTGCAGTTAAAGGGACAGTTAACACCAAAGTTGTTATTGTTTAATAAAAAAAGATAGATAATGCCTTTACTACCCATTCCCCAGCTTTGCACGACCAACACACATACCCCCCCAACTAATTTTTATGGGGCAGTCACAATTTTAGGGGTCTATCCCGCTGTCCTGGGATGCTTTCCATCTGTCCCGCATTGCCCCATGCATTTTTAAAAAAAATTCTATTGAGCCCATACTCAGAAGCAGCTGGCTTTTCTCTCCCAGGGTTAGATACCTGTTAGATTCCCTGTGGAAAAGAAATGTGGTGTGGGTTAAGCAGGAGTAAAAAGGCTATATATCCTCTGACCTCAGGTAATGGTGACCTCTAACCTCTGGTAGCGATAATGTCTAATGGTGACCTCTAACCTCTGGTAGCGATGACGTCTAACCCCTGGTGATAATACTAGCATGCCTTCAATTTTATATGATGAGCAGTGCTAACACCATGGTAACGAACAGTGGCAGCCTCAGACTGCCAGCTAATGTGCTTGCCAACCCCAGGACCCCATACAATGAATTACAGATACCCATATATGATATAGTGTGTGTAATCATGTTTATTATATGTGTGTGTATCTGCATGTATAAGTGTATGCTATGTAGTGTGTGTATCTGCAGGTATTATTCTAAGCTTTGTAGTGTGTGTGTGTTTGTATCTGCATATATAAGTGTATACTATGTAGGGTGTATGCGCATGTATAAATGTAAGCTATGTAGTATGTGTGTATCTGTATGTATAAGTGTGCATGTGTTTGCATCTGCATGTATAAGTGTATGCTATGTAGTGTGTATCTGCATGTATAAGTGGTAAGCTATATAGTGCATGTGTGTATCTGTATGTATAAGTGTATGCTGTGTAGTGTGTGTGTATCTGCATGTATAAGTGTAAGCTATGTAGTGTGTGTGTATAAGTGTATGCTGTGTAGTGTGTGTATCTGCATGTATAAGTGTAAGCTTTGTAGTGTGTGTGTGCATGTATCTGCATGTATAAGTGTAAGATAATTAGTGTGTATGTGTATCTGCATGTATAAGTGTAAGCTATGTAGTGTGTGTGTATCTGTATGTATAAGTTTATGCTGTGTAGTGTGTGTCTATCTGCATGTATAAGTTTAAGCTATGTAGTGTGTGTATCTGCATGTATAAGTCTAAGCTCTGTAGTGTTTTGCTTACTTCCTGGTTTGGTTTGATGGCACATTGAGGCTTCCATACAAATATGATGCCATGAAGTGGGCTGTGTTAAGAATCAGACAGTACAGAAGCCATCTTGTGACAGTTTTGTGATGTAGCTATAAAGTACAGGTAACAAGGATTGAACCTCAGGATCAGACAAGTGCTGTTAATAAAATGTGTAATGTCAACTACAGATCGGTGCAGCAGGATACAGCATCTGCTAGTCAGGAAGAGTAAGAACTGTCAGTTACACATTACAGCTATAAGTTACAGTATATTACAGTTATACAGTTAACAGTTTTACAGTTATAAATTACCCTGGATTACTGTCTACAGAACAGACTTTATACAGCTGGTAAGGTAGTTACCTTGTCATCTTGCATACTACCTGATATTGAGATTACTATAGTGCTGAATACACAGTGTACAGGACTGCTAATATAAGGAGTGCAGTAGCCATTGATTATAAAGGTATATATATATATATATATATATATATATATATTTATATATATATATGTGTGTGTATGTATTCATATTACTGTGTGCAAATCTACAGGAGCCACATTGTTATGTAATCCAGTAAATAAAGTGCCAGTCTACATTTATAAATTGCCAGTGCATCATTCATATAAAGAGTTCATGTTTGCTGTGTAAGGACATTACATGTATATACATGTATAAGTGTATGCTGTGTAGTGTGTGTGCATCTGCATGTATAAGTGTAAGCTATGTAGTGTGAGCGTGTGCGTATCTGCATGTATAATTGTAAGCTCTATAGTGTGTGTATCTGCATGTATAAGTGTAAGCTATGTAATGTGTGTGTATCTGCATGTATAAGTGTATACTATGTAGTGTATCTGCATGTTTAAGTGTATGCTATGTAGTGTGTATATCTGCATGTATAAGTGTAAGCTATGTAGTATGTGTCTGTATCTGCATGTATAATTGTAAGCTATTTAGTGTATGTGTGTATCTGCATGTAAAAGTGTATGATATGTAGTATTTGTGCATATCTGCATGTATAAGTGTATGCTATGTAGTGTCTGTGTATCTAAATGTATAAGTGTGTACTATGTAGTGTCTGTGTATCTGCATGTATAAGTGTATGCTGCATATTGTGTGTGTATCTGCATGTATAAGTGTATGCTATGTAGTGTGTGTTTCTGTGTATTTGAGTGTGTCTACATGTATACAGGGAGGGCAGAATTATTAGGCAAGTTGTATTTTTGAGGATTAATTTTATTATTGAACAACAACCATGTTCTCAATGAACCCCAAAAACTTTTTAATATCAAAGCTGAATAGTTTTGGAAGTAGTTTTTAGTTTGTTTTTAGTTTTAGCTATTTTAGGGGGATATCTGTGTGTGCAGGTGACTATTACTATGCATAATTATTAGGCAACTTAACAAAAAACAAATATATACCCATTTGAATTATTTATTTTTACCAGTGAAACCAATATAACATCTCAACATTCACAAATATACATTTCTGACATTCAAAAACAAAACAAAAACAAATCAGTGACCAATATAGCCACCTTTCTTTGCAAGGACACTCAAAAGCCTGCCATCCATGGATTCTGTCACTGTTTTGATCTGTTCACCATCAACATTGCGTGCAGCAGCAACCACAGCCTCCCAGACACTGTTCAGAGAGGTGTACTGTTTTCCCTCCTTGTAAATCTCACATTTGATGATGGACCACAGGTTCTCAATGGGGTTCAGATCAGGTGAACAAGGAGGCCATGTCATTAGATTTTCTTTTTTTATACCCTTTCTTGCCAGCCACGCTGTGGAGTACTTGGACGCGTGTGATAGAGCATTGTCCTGCATGAAAATCATGTTTTTCTTGAAGGATGCAGACTTCTTCCTGTACCACTGCTTGAAGAAGGTGTCTTCCAGAAACTGGCAGTAGGACTGGGAGTTGAGCTTGACTCCATCCTCAACCCGAAAAGGCCCCACAAGCTCATCTTTGATGATACCAGCCCAAACCAGTACTCCACCTCTACCTTGCTGGCATCTGAGTCGGACTGGAGCTCTCTGCCCTTTACCAATCCAGCCACGGGCCCATCCATCTGGCCCATCAAGACTCACTCTCATTTCATCAGTCCATAAAACCTTAGAAAAATCAGTCTTGAGATATTTCTTGGCCCAGTCTTGATGTTTCAGCTTGTGTGTCTTGGTCAGTGGTGGTCGTCTTTCAGCCTTTCTTACCTTGGCCATGTCTCTGAGTATTGCACACCTTGTGCTTTTGGGCACTCCAGTGATGTTGCAGCTCTGAAATGTGGCCAAACTGGTGGCAAGTGGCATCTTGGTAGCTGCACGCTTGACTTTTCTCAGTTCATGGGCAGTTATTTTGCGCCTTGGTTTTTCCACACGCTTCTTGCGACCCTGTTGACTACTTTGAATGAAACGCTTGATTGTTCGATGATCACGCTTCAGAAGCTTTGCAATTTTAAGAGTGCTGCATCCCTCTGCAAGATATCTCACTATTTTTGACTTTTCTGAGCCTGTCAAGTCCTTCTTTTGACCCATTTTGCCAAAGGAAAGGAAGTTGCCTAATAATTATGCACACCTGATATAGGGTGTTGATGTCATTAGACCACACCCCTTCTCATTACAGAGATGCACATCACCTAATATGCTTAATTGGTAGTAGGCTTTCGAGCCTATACAGCTTGGAGTAAGACAACATGCATAAAGAGGATGATGTGGTCAAAATACTCATTTGCCTAATAATTCTGCACTCCCTGTATATATATATATATATATATATATATATATAACAACATTTTAAATTAGGGGGAGATAAAAGGTGAGTTTAAAATCCTCCACTACGCACAAAATATAGAAAAAATAACTCATTGTTTAGTTCTTTACAAATCTAGACAGGCCCAGAGGCTTGTTTTCCCACAGAAAACCTCTGAATTACACTGTTTCCAATGCAGCAAAGGATTCTGGGTAAGATATGCAAATGAAGTACACAATGACACACCTTTTTACTTCAGTCTGCTTTTCAGCAGGTTCCCTTTACGCCAAAGTATCGCTGTTCACACAGCTTATAAACTTAGCTAGGGTTAGTGCAGTGATTCATAACCATCCCAGGACAGACTGTTTCGTGGTTTTTGCCACTCATCAGCTGGGAGAAGGTTAGAATCACTGCTGGGTGAAGTTGATTCCGGGCAGAATACAACAACATTTTAAATTAGGGGGAGATAAAAGGTGAGTTTAAAATCCTCCACTACGCACAAAATATAGAAAAAATAACTCATTGTTTAGTTCTTTACAAATCTAGACAGGCCCAGAGGCTTGTTTTCCCACAGAAAACCTCTGAATTACACTGTTTCCAATGCAGCAAAGGATTCTGGGTAAGATATGCAAATTAAGTACACAATGACACACCTTTTTACTTCAGTCTGCTTTTCAGCAGGTTCCCTTTACCCCAAAGTATCGCTGTTCACACAGCTTATAAACTTAGCTAGGGTTAGTGCAGTGATTCATAACCATCCCAGGACAGACTGTTTTGTGGTTTTTGCCACTCATCAGCTGGGAGAAGGTTAGAATCACTGCTGGGTGAAGTTGATTCCGGGCAGAATACAACAACATTTTAAATTAGGGGGAGATAAAAGGTGAGTTTAAAATCCTCCACTACGCACAAAATATAGAAAAAATAACTCATTGTTTAGTTCTTTACAAATCTAGACAGGCCCAGAGGCTTGTTTTCCCACAGAAAACCTCTGAATTACACTGTTTCCAATGCAGCAAAGGATTCTGGGTAAGATATGCAAATTAAGTACACAATGACACACCTTTTTACTTCAGTCTGCTTTTCAGCAGGTTCCCTTTACGCCAAAGTATCGCTGTTCACACAGCTTATAAACTTAGCTAGGGTTAGTGCAGTGATTCATAACCATCCCAGGACAGACTGTTTCGTGGTTTTTGCCACTCATCAGCTGGGAGAAGGTTAGAATCACTGCTGGGTGAAGTTGATTCCGGGCAGAATACAACAACATTTTAAATTAGGGGGAGATAAAAGGTGAGTTTAAAATCCTCCACTATGCACAAAATATAGAAAAAATAACTAATTGTTAGCTAAGTTTGTATATATATATATATAAATACACTGATCAGCCAAAACATTAAAACCACCTGCCTAATATTGTGTAGGTTCCCCCTGTGCTGCCAAAACAGCTTTGATTATTTGAGGCATGAATTCTACAAGACCTCTGAGCATGTTCTGAGTTATCTAGCACATTGACATGAATGCCAGAACCCAAGGTTTCCCAGCAACACATTGCCTAGAGAACATAACACTGCCTCTGCCGACCTGCCTTCTTCCGATAGTGCCTCCTGCTGCTATCTCTTCACCAGGTAAACGACATACAGGCACTCGGCCTTCCACCTGTTTTAAAATAAAATATGATTCATCAGACCAGACAACATTCTTCCACGCTCCATGATCCAGTTTAGACACTCAAGCCCCCAATGAAGGCAAATTTGGCGGTGGACAGGGGTCATCATGGTCACTCTGATCGGTCTCATACGCACTGTGTGTTCTGACACCTTTCTATGGCCAGCATTAATTTTTTCAGCAGTTTCAACTACAGTAGTTCTTCTGTGTGATTGGACCAGACGTGTTAGCCTTAACTTCCAACGTGGTTCACTGGTTGTCCTTCCTTGCAACACTTTTGGTAAGTACTAAGATTTGCCATTTTGGAAATGCTCTGACCCAGTTGTCTAGCCATCATTATTTTGCCCTTGTCAAAGTCACTCAGATCCTTTCATTTGCCTATTTTTCCTGCTTGCAAAACATGAAATTCAAGAACTGACTGTTCACTTGCTGCTTAGTATATCCCTCCCCTTGACAGGTGCCATTGTGATGATATAATCAATGTTATTCACTTCACCTATCACCATATATAAATATGTATTTATGAATAAATATAACATATTCTGCTATGTGAAGAACATTGGAATCTGAAATATTTATATTTTCATGTTAGCACACTTGAGAGTATGGGATCATGTTTGCACGCGAGTAGGGTGTTTTGGTTTTTCTACCCACTTCTCTAGGGGAATAGGATAGTCTAAGTTTGGCTTTTTATGTGCGTCGTGTTAGCGCAAGAGCGAAAACAGTTTACTTTCAACTCATTTTTCAACTCATCATACAAGCACAACCTGATGCGTGCAAAAAGCTTGCTTCTAGCACAGTTAATGCTCGAGCGGGAGTGTTAAATGACACTCCACTTGTAATCTAGCCCTTAATGTTTTAATGGACTTAACATAAATTACATGTTTTCTCAAATGTTAATGTCTGTAATATTGTCAGTTCAAATTAAAAAAGCCCTGCATAACATCAAGATAATCTATGCATAAATTAAGACAAGTAGCTTTATTTATAAGGTATTTTACATATATATTATAAAAAATCATGAGTAAAAACTGGTGTGCAAAATAGACTAGAATATCATTGGGAAGGGTCTTAATACAAAATATATGATGAGACAGTAATGTGCTATAATACTAACAAGATTAAGAGAAATGCAAGAAAAAAATGACATAATCCAAAATAAATAATTTCATTTGAAATTCATTAAAATAAAATATACAAAATAAAACACATATATCAAAGACTTCCAATATCTTTAATATAATTTTATACTTTAAAAAAAATGTTCTAATAAACCACTCCAAGGACTTCAATATTATCATAGAATGAGATGTTTTGCTTACAAACCATATATGCATTATAGCATAGTTTTGTTTTTTTACTGAAATGTAGAACAAAGGTAAAACACAGCAACATACATTTAAGAAAGACCGGACGAACAGAGACATATATCTTCACCCCTGTACACCCGGCATCGCATCTAGCGGGCAGCAATCTGCTACCCACATTTACCATTGCACAATTTTGCAAGTGTGCAAACCTGCCCTCTCTATGCACTCAGTCAATCACATGCAAGCAGTGAAATACGCCACTAAGAAGTGTTAAGAAGCAGCAGCCTGATGAATCGTGGCTGCGGGCTCATGCAAACCTGCAAGCAAAAAGAGCTCCGAAGCTCATATCAGAGCTTCATAAATGGAGCCCTCAAGCTTAATTTTTTTCTAAAACAACCAATGTGTTGAACATTAAATAAAAGTAAACAAGTTAAAAAATTGTGCACTTACAAAAATAAAAAAGAGTAAGTATGTAAATAAGTGACAAGAGCATTGATTTTTAAATAACTTTACACTTATATTATCAAATTTGCTTAATTCGTTTGATATTCTTTGTTAAAAAACATATCTAAGGAGACCCAGTAGCTGCTGATTGGTGGCTGCACATAGATGCCGCATGTGATTGGCTCACCCATGTGCAGTGCTATATTTTTCAACAAAGGATATCTAAATAATGAAGCAAATTAGATAATAGAAGTAAATTGGAATGTTGTTTAAAATTGTATTCTCTATCTAGATGATGAAATAAAAAACTGTTGGTTTCATGTCCCTTTAATTCTATACTGAAACTCATAAATCACAAAATAAAATTGTCAGAAAAAAACATAATGCACTGATTAATTTTATTGTGAGCTAGTACATTTTTGAACTGGTTATTAAACAGTATACAATAAAAAATAAATAAATATGCTAATTATTATTATTTATGTTTCTATTGCAGATTTTTTTTCATACAAAATGGAGGACAGTAACATGACCAAGGTGACAGAATTTATTTTGCTGGGATTCTCTAACTTTCAAGAGCTGCAGTTTCTTCTATTTAGTGTAATACTATTAACTTACATTATTTGTGTCACTTGTAACATTGCTATCATTGTTCTTGTTAAAACGGACAATTCTCTTCACACGCCAATGTATTTTTTCATTAGTAATTTTGCTATTTTAGAAGTTATGTTTGTGTCAGTAGCAATTCCAAAACTCCTCACCAGTCTCATTTCATCAGATAAGAAAATATCTTTCAGTAGCTGCTTTTTACAACTGTATGTTTTTCATGCCCTGGGTGCAACTGAATGTTGTCTACTTGCAGTTATGGCTTTTGATCGAGATTTGGCTATTAACAATCCTCTGAGATATTCAGCGTTAATGACTAATGAGTTTTGTATTGGTCTTTCATTATTCCCATGGATTGTTGGTTTTATGGTTGCTTCCATACCTACAATCTTCACAGCCAGGTTAGAATTCTGTGGTCATAATGTGCTCAACCATTTCCTGTGCGATATGGCGCCATTACAGAATCTGGCTTGTTCCAACCCCTATTTCAGTAATATGGCTGAAAGTACAGTAGCTGTTTTTATTGTCATTTTTCCATTTTTCATCATCATGGGATTTTACATCCATATTATAATTACTATATCTAGAATTACAAGTACTGAAGGTAAACACAAAGCATTCTCCACCTGCTCTTCCCATCTTCTAGTATCTAGTTTATTCTACAGTTCAGTCATTGTTGTTTATATTAGACCTAAGGGAAGTAAATATGATAAATTTTTAGCGCTGATATACACAGTCATTATTCCAGTTATGAACCCCTTTATTTATACATTAAGAAACAAAGATGTAAGGAAAGCACTTAAGTCAATGAGACAGCTTTTCAATTTGAATTTAGAATAAAGATTTGCAATGTAAAATTAAATACAAAAAAATAACACTCTTGGTGGCCGATTTAACATGCTGCAAATACAGCAGTTTCCGTGTGAGTCATTAGGCTCGCTGGAAACATAAGTTAAGAAGCAGTGTTCGTAAGACCACTGCTCCTTAACTTATCCGCCACCTCTGAGGCGGCGGACAGCAATGATCCCGATCAGATACGATCAGGATGATTGACACCCCTTCTAGTGGCATTGCACAGGATTAACACCCTCTGCAGGGGGCGGCATTGCACAAGCATTTCACTAGAACAAGTGGGAGGGTGGTGTGAGAGCTACCTATATTTGGTTAAAAGCTAATGTCATCATACCCCTCGGGGATCACTATGGAACCTGGACATTCGCTATACTTTTACGAACAGTGAGTTTTTTTATATCTTCAGTCATCCAAAGCTGTGCACAGCCAAAGATTCATACAGATATATCATTCTCCTCGCTAATGCACTCTCACAAATAGGAATTATTAGTTCTTATAGCGAGTGTTTAGTACTTTTCATTAATCAATTTGATGTTTTTTTAGATAAAATTACTGCCTAACTTATTTGTGTATAATTCATCACATGCTATCACATCACGGAAAATTGTTACTACCATTATCTACGAATATTTGCTTTTAGAATATTTTCTTCTTTTATAACATAGATGCCAGCATCATTTTTCTTATAGGAATTGTTTTTAGTTATCATTTTAGATTAATAAAAAAAAAAATATATATATATATATATATATATATATATATATATAAAATTAATATATATATTTTTGACGTATCAAATTGTACGCTTTTTTCTCTATTTTTGCGCATAACGTTATAGGATTTTTCTTATATTTATAATTTTTACCCCAAGGTTTATTTTGGTCAGCTCCCACCACGGAGCTCTTCCTGTCCCACACCTCCTGTTTCATTCCACAAGGATTTCACTAGAAATGCTTGTGCAATGTTAAATGCCGACAGCGTATGCTGACGGCTTTTAGCGGTGTCCGCCCGCATCATAGTAAATCAGCTCCTTGGTGGACAGTGCAATAGGTTAATTAATTAATTAATTAATTAAAGGGAAATTAAACATTAAATTGATGCTAGATAGATTAATGTATTCAATGTAAAGATTAGCCTGATATTAAGATATGGCTGAGTTTAAAAAAAAAAAAAAAAATATTAGTAGTTTAAATATTGAAAAATTGAAATGTTTTAGTCTCCATAAAGCGATGTGCACCACCACTATGTTATAATATAGGTTTGCTTTTCTACTGAGACCAGTTATGGCTAGTTATAAAGGGGTCTCTGGGGTATACAAACAATGACAATGTGGAATAAAGCAGTGTTAAGTCTTGAGTCTGCACTTTTACTATTTTTAACAGGAATTGGAAAGTCCACAATTTACAATGAAATTGGAAAAATAAATAAAGTGTTATCTTTTTTTTTTTTTTACTACTTATTATTAATAAATGTTATTATTGCAATCTCAAAGTATTAAGTGTGTGTAATGAAGTGGGTAACATACAACATTATTTTTATTTTGCATAAATAAAAAGAGAGAAGCGCTAAACCTGGGAACGAACAATAGCATAATAGCTTGTTCTATGGCTAGTTACCACCCAAGAAGCAGCCTCTTTTTGCTCAAAATGTGCCTTTCACAGAGAAGAACTTTCCTGTAGCATTTCAGTCTGATCCTAACTTAACAGTACAGTCCAGCCCCGAAATACCGAAAGGCAATCCTTCTCTGAAAGAGAAATGGCAAAACCCCAGACGTACGTTTCGTAATTCTTTTATTAGAAAAATAATCATATATGCATATATGCAAAATAAAATCATAATAACTATTGCAAACAAAATATCTCTTGTTACAAAACAACTGAAATATTGACCCAAATTTTTGTCAGAAAGAATTCAAAATGCAAACATACAACTTAAATAATCACACAGAATAAAATCAAACATAATTTAAATACAGACAAAAACAAACTGGAGGGGAAAAAAAAGTAAAAACTAAATAATCCAATCCTTCCAGTTCTTTGTCTTCCAGATGCCTTCAGAATCTAATTCCCCATATTGCCTCCTATCAAAAAAACAATACAAAAACAACTTCCCACGGATCATACCCAGACAATCACCTACGGTAACTAGCTCTTTCTTAAAAATCAATATATTACGCACATCCCACAACACCTCCTTCACACAGCATGCTAACAACCATATCAATCTTGCTTTCTCCTTATCCACACCACTTCCACACAAACCATACATCATCATATTAAAAGTAAAAAACTGCACTCCAGTCAGACCCTTAATCATCCTACTCATACTTCTCCAAACATCCCAAGCATACTCACAATTCCAAAACAAATGAATAACACTCTCACTTTGACAACAACCATCTCTAGGACACACTTCTGAAGCCACTAAACGACGCACTCTCTGAAAATCCCTTGTCGGCAAACACTTATGCACATTCATTCAACTAATATCTTTCTGCCTATTCATCAAATGCTTATTACACACATTATTCCATACCAACACACATTCATTGTCATTCAAAACCCCAATCAACTCAAGACCTTCCTTCTTCTCCAACATTTTCAACACCATTCTGTTTTCACGTCACATCTCCTTACTAACATTCTCCAAACCATATTTTTTAATCCAACATTCTACCCTTACATTAAACCACGGAACAGCAAAACATACCGGTTTCTTTCTATCAATCTCAAACAAACCATATTGTCTTAAAATATTTCCACAAGCATACTTTACCGTAAAAACCAGCCATGCTATTCTTACCACTCAGACCCACACACCTACTAACATATTTCACAGCCAATAATCTCTCCTTATTTGGAAAAGCCTTAGCACCAACATTCTTACTCTTAACAACAACATCTCTTTTCAAACGCTCCATACTAGAACTCCAGAAAAAAGAAAACAACACTCAAAATTCTCAGAAAAATCCTCTCAGGAGGCGGAAAAACTAACGCTAAATATAAAATAATAGGGATCAAAACCAATTTAATAACTAACATTTTTCCTTTCAAAGATAAAGTCCTTAAAGACCAAAACTGAAGTTTTCTACTCACTTTATCAAAAACATTCTTCCAACTTTCCAAGCCTATTAAATTCACATCAAATTTCACACCCAACACCTCAATTACACCGTCAGTCACAGGCCATCCACAGGAATCAATCTCCCTATAATTACCAAAAACTTTAACTTTACACTTATTCCAATTAACTCTGAAACCACTTGCCATACAAAAACATTCAACCAAAGTTTTCACCCTCCTCAAACCAGCCTGAGTCTCACATACCACACTCACAGCATTTATATACCCAATTACTTTCAAACACCTTCCATTACTGCCAGGAACACTCACACCTCTAACTAATTTATCATTCCTCAAAATAGTTAACAATGGCTCAATGACACATACAAATCACAATATTACAATACAAACATTTAAACCATCCAATAATCTTACCAGAAAAACCTAAACGTTCTAAAACATGAAACATAAAATCATGTACTTCTCTATCATACGGTTTTTCAAAATCCACAATAGCAACAGCAACAGACCTCATCCTCTCTCTCACATACCACAGTACATCACGTAGTAACAACAAACTTTCAGAAATCTGATGCCCAGGAACAGCACATACTTGCTTCTTACCCACAACCTTACCAATTACTCCATGTATTTTATTTGCCAGCACCTTTGCAATAACCTTATAGTCAACATTCAACAATGTAATCGGCCTTCAATTCCTCAAATCTCTCTTATCACCCTTTTTAAATAACAAAACAATCAAACCTTTTCACAGCTCACTACAGGGAGTGCAGAATTATTAGTCAAGTTGTATTTTTGAGGATTAATTTTATTATTGAACAACAACCATGTTCTCAATGAACCCAAAAAACTTTTTAATATCAAAGCTGAATATTTTTGGAAGTAGTTTTTAGTTTGTTTTTAGTTTTAGCTATTTTAGGGGGATATCTGTGTGTGCAGGTGACTATTACTGTGCATAATTATTAGGCAACTTAACAAAAAACAAATATATACCCATTTCAATTATTTATTTTTAGCAGTGAAACCAATATAACATCTCAACATTCACAAATATACATTTCTGACATTCAAAAACAAAACAAAAACAAATCAGTGACCAATATAGCCACCTTTCTTTGCAAGGACACTCAAAAGCCTGCCATCCATGGTTTCTGTCACTGTTTTGATCTGTTCACCATCAACATTGCGTGCAGCAGCAACCACAGCCTCCCAGACACTGTTCAGAGAGGTGTACTGTTTTCCCTCCTTGTAAATCTCACATTTGATGATGGACCACAGGTTCTCAATGGGGTTCAGATCAGGTGAACAAGGAGGCCATGTCATTAGATTTTCTTCTTTTATACCCTTTCTTGCTAGCCACGCTGTGGAGTACTTGGACGCGTGTGATGGAGCATTGTCCTGCATGAAAATCATGCTTTTCTTGAAGGATGCAGACTTCTTCCTGTACCACTGCTTGAAGAAGGTGTCTTCCAGAAACTGGCAGTAGGACTGGGAGTTGAGCTTGACTCCATCCTCAACCCGAAAAGGCCCCACAAGCTCATCTTTGATGATACCAGCCCAAACCAGTACTCCACCTCCACCTTGCTGGTGTCTGAGTCGGACTGGAGCTCTCTGCCCTTTACCAATCCAGCCACGGGCCCATCCATCTGGCCCATCAAGACTCACTCTCATTTCATCAGTCCATAAAACCTTAGAAAAATCAGTCTTGAGATATTTCTTGGCCCAGTCTTGACGTTTCAGCTTGTGTGTCTTGTTCAGTGGTGGTCGTCTTTCAGCCTTTCTTACCTTGGCCATGTCTCTGAGTATTGCACACCTTGTGCTTTTGGGCACTCCAGTGATGTTGCAGCTCTGAAATATGGCCAAACTGGTGGCAAGTGGCATCTTGGCAGCTGCACGCTTGACTTTTCTCAGTTCATGGGCAGTTATTTTGTGCCTTGGTTTTTCCACACGCTTCTTGCGACCCTGTTGACTATTTTGAATGAAACGCTTGATTGTTCGATGATCACGCTTCAGAAGCTTTGCAATTTTAAGAGTGCTGCGTCCCTCTGCAAGATATCTCACTATTTTTGACTTTTCTGAGCCTGTCAAGTCCTTCTTTTGACCCATTTTGCCAAAGGAAAGGAAGTTGCCTAATAATTATGCACACCTGATATAGGGTGTTGATGTCATTAGACCACACCCCTTCTCATTACAGAGATGCACATCACCTAATATGCTTAATTGGTAGTAGGCTTTCGAGCCTATACAGCTTGGAGTAAGACAACATGCATATAGAGGATGATGTGGTCAAAATACTCATTTGCCTAATAATTCTGCACTCCCTGTATATGTAGCTTGTGTTACTGTGCATGTTTGCTGACTTTAAAGACCAGAATATAGAATATTATTGGGGAGTGCAGAGAGCAGTTTTAAAGAATCTATTATTAAATGTCCAATTAAGATAAAAATATTTAGCACTGTCTCTGCAAAGGCTAATTAAATACATAGCTCACATAGCTATACCAGGGGTTTGAGCTCCTGTCTGATTTGCTGCCTAAGAGTATTCAAATATATGACTTTATTTAGAATTGTATTTATATTACTTTGGTGTTACTACTTTTTTAAGTCCCAATCCTGCTCCGGCACACCATAAATCACACTTTTGCCTCGGGGGGGGGGGGGGGGGGGGGAGGGGGTCGACGACAATAACTTTTCCGGTTTTTGAATTTTGAAATGTTGGGAGGTATGGTTATATTAATATACTTTATAAAATTTAAACCTCTAAATGTCTGCCTGTTTCTAAGTCGCTACAGACAGCCTCTTATTACATGCTTTTGTATTTACTGCTAATTCATGTGGGCCATATAGATAACATTGTGCTCACGCCCGTGAAGTTGTGCACAACACAGAACTAATTGGCTAAAATGCAAGTCAATAGATAATAAATAAATAAAAAGTTATAAGGGGGCTGTCAGAAGAGGCTTGGATACAAGGTAATCATAGAGGTAAAAAGAATATTATTATAATCATATTGGCTGGGGAATGGGTAATAATGGGATTATCTTTTTAAAACTTTTAGAGTTGACTGTCCCTTTAAGTAGCTGAAAACATGTAAAATATATTTATACAATTTTTATATTTAATAAAGTGTTTAACTGTATATGTAGTGTAAACTATACCTATATATAATCATATATATATATATATATACTATATACATACAGTATATACTATATATATATACAAATATATATATATATATATATATATATATATATATATATACTGTATGTATATAATATATATATATATATATATATATATATATATATATATATATATATATATATATATATATATATATATATACACACACACACAAACACACATACACATATACAGGGAGTGCAGAATTATTAGGCAAGTTGTATTTTTGAGGATTAATTTTATTATTGAACAGCAACCATGTTCTCAATGAACCCAAAAAACTCATTAATATCAAAGCTGAATAGTTTTGGAAGTAGTTTTTATTTTATGTTTTAGTTATAGCTCTTTTAGGGGGATATCTGTGTGTGCAGGTGACTATTACTGTGCCTAATTATTAGGCAACTTAACAAAAAACAAATATATACCCATTTCAATTATTTATTTTTACCAGTGAAACCAATATAACATCTCAACATTCACAAATATACATTTCTGACATTCAAAAACAAAACAAAAACAAATCAGTGACCAATATAGCCATCTTTCTTTGCAAGGACACTCAAAAGCCTGCCATCCATGGATTCTGTAACTGTTTTGATCTGTTCACCATCAACATTGCATGCAGCAGCAACCACAGCCTCCCAGACACTGTTCAGAGAGGTGTACTGTTTTCCCTCCTTGTAAATCTCACATTTGATGATGGACCACAGGTTCTCAATGGGGTTCAGATCAGGTGAACAAGGAGGCCATGTCATTAGATTTTCTTCTTTTATACCCTTTCTTGCCAGCCACGCTGTGGAGTACTTGGACGCGTGTGATGGAGCATTGTCCTGCATGAAAATCATGTTTTTCTTGAAGGATGCAGACTTCTTCCTGTACCACTGCTTGAAGAAGGTGTCTTCCAGAAACTGGCAGTAGGACTGGGAGTTGAGCTTGACTCCATCCTCAACCCGAAAAGGCCCCACAAGCTCATCTTTGATGATACCAGCCCAAACCAGTACTCCACCTCCACCTTACTGGCGTCTGAGTCGGACTGGAGCTCTCTGCCCTTTACCAATCCAGCCACGGGCCCATCCATCTGGCCCATCAAGACTCACTCTCATTTTATCAGTCCATAAAACCTTAGAAAAATAAGTCTTGAGATATTTCTTGGCCCAGTCTTGATGTTTCAGCTTGTGTGTCTTGGTCAGTGGTGGTCGTCTTTCAGCCTTTCTTACCTTGGCCATGTCTCTGAGTATTGCACACCTTGTGCTTTTGGGCACTCCAGTGATGTTGCAGTTCTGAAATGTGGCCAAACTGGTGGCAAGTGGTATCTTGGCAGCTGCATGCTTGACTCTTCTCAGTTCATGGGCAGTTATTTTGCGCCTTGGTTTTTCCACACGCTTCTTGCGACCCTGTTGACTACTTTGAATGAAACGCTTGATTGTTCGATGATCACGCTTCAGAAGCTTTGCAATTTTAAGAGTGCTGCATCCCTCTGCAAGATATCTCACTATTTTTGACTTTTCTGATCCTGTCAAGTCCTTCTTTTGACCCATTTTTCCAAAGGAAAGGAAGTTGCCTAATAATTATGCACACCTGATATAGGGTGTTGATGTCATTAGACCACACCCCTTCTCAATACAGAGATGCACATTGCCTAATATGCTTAATTGGTAGTAGGCTTTCGAGCCTATACAGCTTGGAGTAAGACAACATGCATAAAGATTATGATGTGGTCAAAATACTCATTTGCCTAATAATTCTGCACTCCCTGTATATATATATATATATATATATATATATATATATATATATAACAACATTTTAAATTAGGGGGAGATAAAAGGTGAGTTTAAAATCCTCCACTACGCACAAAATATAGAAAAAATAACTCATTGTTTAGTTCTTTACAAATCTAGACAGGCCCAGAGGCTTGTTTTCCCACAGAAAACCTCTGAATTACACTGTTTCCAATGCAGCAAAGGATTCTGGGTAAGATATGCAAATGAAGTACACAATGACACACCTTTTTACTTCAGTCTGCTTTTCAGCAGGTTCCCTTTACGCCAAAGTATCGCTGTTCACACAGCTTATAAACTTAGCTAGGGTTAGTGCAGTGATTCATAACCATCCCAGGACAGACTGTTTCGTGGTTTTTGCCACTCATCAGCTGGGAGAAGGTTAGAATCACTGCTGGGTGAAGTTGATTCCGGGCAGAATACAACAACATTTTAAATTAGGGGGAGATAAAAGGTGAGTTTAAAATCCTCCACTACGCACAAAATATAGAAAAAATAACTCATTGTTTAGTTCTTTACAAATCTAGACAGGCCCAGAGGCTTGTTTTCCCACAGAAAACCTCTGAATTACACTGTTTCCAATGCAGCAAAGGATTCTGGGTAAGATATGCAAATTAAGTACACAATGACACACCTTTTTACTTCAGTCTGCTTTTCAGCAGGTTCCCTTTACGCCAAAGTATCGCTGTTCACACAGCTTATAAACTTAGCTAGGGTTAGTGCAGTGATTCATAACCATCCCAGGACAGACTGTTTTGTGGTTTTTGCCACTCATCAGCTGGGAGAAGGTTAGAATCACTGCTGGGTGAAGTTGATTCCGGGCAGAATACAACAACATTTTAAATTAGGGGGAGATAAAAGGTGAGTTTAAAATCCTCCACTACGCACAAAATATAGAAAAAATAACTCATTGTTTAGTTCTTTACAAATCTAGACAGGCCCAGAGGCTTGTTTTCCCACAGAAAACCTCTGAATTACACTGTTTCCAATGCAGCAAAGGATTCTGGGTAAGATATGCAAATTAAGTACACAATGACACACCTTTTTACTTCAGTCTGCTTTTCAGCAGGTTCCCTTTACGCCAAAGTATCGCTGTTCACACAGCTTATAAACTTAGCTAGGGTTAGTGCAGTGATTCATAACCATCCCAGGACAGACTGTTTCGTGGTTTTTGCCACTCATCAGCTGGGAGAAGGTTAGAATCACTGCTGGGTGAAGTTGATTCCGGGCAGAATACAACAACATTTTAAATTAGGGGGAGATAAAAGGTGAGTTTAAAATCCTCCACTATGCACAAAATATAGAAAAAATAACTCATTGTTAGCTAAGTTTGTATATATATATATATAAATACACTGATCAGCCAAAACATTAAAACCACCTGCCTAATATTGTGTAGGTTCCCCCTGTGCTGCCAAAACAGCTTTGATTATTTGAGGCATGAATTCTACAAGACCTCTGAGCATGTTCTGAGTTATCTAGCACATTGACATGAATGCCAGAACCCAAGGTTTCCCAGCAACACATTGCCTAGAGAACATAACACTGCCTCTGCCGACCTGCCTTCTTCCGATAGTGCCTCCTGCTGCTATCTCTTCACCAGGTAAACGACATACAGGCACTCGGCCTTCCACCTGTTTTAAAATAAAATATGATTCATCAGACCAGACAACATTCTTCCACGCTCCATGATCCAGTTTAGACACTCAAGCCCCCAATGAAGGCAAATTTGGCGGTGGACAGGGGTCATCATGGTCACTCTGATCGGTCTCATACGCACTGTGTGTTCTGACACCTTTCTATGGCCAGCATTAATTTTTTCAGCAGTTTCAACTACAGTAGTTCTTCTGTGTGATTGGACCAGACGTGTTAGCCTTAACTTCCAACGTGGTTCACTGGTTGTCCTTCCTTGCAACACTTTTGGTAAGTACTAAGATTTGCCATTTTGGAAATGCTCTGACCCAGTTGTCTAGCCATCATTATTTTGCCCTTGTCAAAGTCACTCAGATCCTTTCATTTGCCTATTTTTCCTGCTTGCAAAACATGAAATTCAAGAACTGACTGTTCACTTGCTGCTTAGTATATCCCTCCCCTTGACAGGTGCCATTGTGATGATATAATCAATGTTATTCACTTCACCTATCACCATATATAAATATGTATTTATGAATAAATATAACATATTCTGCTATGTTAAGAACATTGGAATCTGAAATATTTATATTTTCATGTTAGCACACTTGAGAGTATGGGATCATGTTTGCGCGCGAATAGGGTGTTTTGGTTTTTCTACCCACTTCTCTAGGGGAATAGGATAGTCTAAGTTTGGCTTTTTATGTGCGTCGTGTTAGCGCAAGAGCGAAAACAGTTTACTTTCAACTCATTTTTCAACTCATCATACAAGCACAACCTGATGCGTGCAAAAAGCTTGCTTCTAGCACAGTTAATGCTCGAGCGGGAGTGTTAAATGACACTCCACTTGTAATCTAGCCCTTAATGTTTTAATGGACTTAACATAAATTACATGTTTTCTCAAATGTTAATGTCTGTAATATTGTCAGTTCAAATTAAAAAAGCCCTGCATAACATCAAGATAATCTATGCATAAATTAAGACAAGTAGCTTTATTTATAAGGTATTTTACATATATATTATAAAAAATCATGAGTAAAAACTGGTGTGCAAAATAGACTAGAATATCATTGGGAAGGGTCTTAATACAAAATATATGATGAGACAGTAATGTGCTATAATACTAACAAGATTAAGAGAAATGCAAGAAAAAAATGACATAATCCAAAATAAATAATTTCATTTGAAATTCATTAAAATAAAATATACAAAATAAAACACATATATCAAAGACTTCCAATATCTTTAATATAATTTTATACTTTAAAAAAAAATGTTGTAATAAACCACTCCAAGGACTTCAATATTATCATAGAATGAGATGTTTTGCTTACAAACCATATATGCATTATAGCATAGTTTTGTTTTTTTACTGAAATGTAGAACAAAGGTAAAACACAGCAACATACATTTAAGAAAGACCGGACGAACAGAGACATATATCTTCACCCCTGTACACCCGGCATCGCATCTAGCGGGCAGCAATCTGCTACCCACATTTACCATTGCACAATTTTGCAAGTGTGCAAACCTGCCCTCTCTATGCACTCAGTCAATCACATGCAAGCAGTGGCTGTCAATCTCCCCAGCCGGGGGGAGTGAAATACGCCACTAAATAGTTGGCGTAATGTGTTAAGAAGCAGCAGCCTGATGAATCGTGGCTGCGGGCTCATGCAAACCTGCAAGCAAAAAGAGCTCCGAAGCTCATATCAGAGCTTCATAAATGGAGCCCTCAAGCTTAATTTTTTTCTAAAACAACCAATGTGTTGAACATTAAATAAAAGTAAACAAGTTAAAAAATTGTGCACTTACAAAAATAAAAAAGAGTAAGTATGTAAATAAGTGACAAGAGCATTGATTTTTAAATAACTTTACACTTATATTATCAAATTTGCTTAATTCGTTTGATATTCTTTGTTAAAAAAAACATATCTAAGGAGACTCAGTAGCTGCTGATTGGTGGCTGCACATAGATGCCGCATGTGATTGGCTCACCCATGTGCAGTGCTATATTTTTCAACAAAGGATATCTAAATAATGAAGCAAATTAGATAATAGAAGTAAATTGGAATGTTGTTTAAAATTGTATTCTCTATCTAGATGATGAAATAAAAAACTGTTGGTTTCATGTCCCTTTAATTCTATACGGAAACTCATAAATCACAAAATAAAATTGTCAGAAAAAAAACATAATGCACTGATTAATTTTATTGTGAGCTAGTACATTTTTGAACTGGTTATTAAACAGTATACAATAAAAAATAAATAAATATGCTAATTATTATTATTTATGTTTCTATTGCAGATTTTTTTTCATACAAAATGGAGGACAGTAACATGACCAAGGTGACAGAATTTATTTTGCTGGGATTCTCTAACTTTCAAGAGCTGCAGTTTCTTCTATTTAGTGTAATACTATTAACTTACATTATTTGTGTCACTTGTAACATTGCTATCATTGTTCTTGTTAAAACGGACAATTCTCTTCACACGCCAATGTATTTTTTCATTAGTAATTTTGCTATTTTAGAAGTTATGTTTGTGTCAGTAGCAATTCCAAAACTCCTCACCAGTCTCATTTCATCAGATAAGAAAATATCTTTCAGTAGCTGCTTTTTACAACTGTATGTTTTTCATGCCCTGGGTGCAACTGAATGTTGTCTACTTGCAGTTATGGCTTTTGATCGAGATTTGGCTATTAACAATCCTCTGAGATATTCAGCGTTAATGACTAATGAGTTTTGTATTGGTCTTTCATTATTCCCATGGATTGTTGGTTTTACTGTTGCTTCAATCCCTACAATCATCACAGCCAGGTTAGAATTCTGTGGTCATAATGTGCTCAACCATTTCCTGTGCGATATGGCGCCATTACAGAATCTGGCTTGTTCCAACCCCTATTTCAGTAATATGGCTGAAAGTACAGCAGCTGTTTTTATTGTCATTTTTCCATTTTTCATCATCATGGGATTTTACATCCATATTATAATTACTATATCTAGAATTACAAGTACTGAAGGTAAACACAAAGCATTCTCCACCTGCTCTTCCCATCTTCTAGTATCTAGTTTATTCTACAGTTCAGTCATTGTTGTTTATATTAGACCTAAGGGAAGTAAATATGATAAATATTTAGCGCTGATATACACAGTCATTATTCCAGTTATGAACCCCTTTATTTATACATTAAGAAACAAAGATGTAAGGAAAGCACTTAAGTCAATGAGACAGCTTTTCAATATGAATTTAGAATAAAGATTTGCAATGTAAAATTAAATATAAAAAAATAACACTCTTGGTGGCCGATTTAACATGCTGCAAATGCAGCAGTTTCCGTGTGAGCCATTAGGCTTGCTGGAAACATAAGTTAAGAAGCAGTGTTCGTAAGACCACTGCTCCTTAACTTATCCGCCACCTCTGAGGCGGCGGACAGCAATGATCCCGATCAGATACGATCAGGATGATTGACACCCCTTCTAGTGGCATTGCACAGGATTAACACCCTCTGCAGGGGGCGGCATTGCACAAGCATTTCACTAGAACAAGTGGGAGGGTGGTGTGAGAGCTACCTATATTTGGTTAAAAGCTAATGTCATCATACCCCTCGGGGATCACTATGGAACCTGGACATTCGCTATACTTTTACGAACAGTGAGTTTTTTTATATCTTCAGTCATCCAAAGCTGTGCACAGCCAAAGATTCATACAGATATATCATTCTCCTCGCTAATGCACTCTCACAAATAGGAATTATTAGTTCTTATAGCGAGTGTTTAGTACTTTTCATTAATCAATTTGATGTTTTTTTAGATAAAATTACTGCCTAACTTATTTGTGTAAAATTCATCACATGCTATCACATCACGGAAAATTGTTACTACCATTATCTACGAATATTTGCTTTTAGAATATTTTCTTCTTTTATAACATAGATGCCAGCATCATTTTTCTTATAGGAATTGTTTTTAGTTATCATTTTAGATTAATAAAAAATTATATATATATATATGGATAGGACAAGAGCACGTGAAAAGGGATAAAATAGCGCTGGTTGTAAAGAAATACTTTTTCCCTCGGCCTCTTCCAGTATGGATCCTCTCAGGAAGGTATAGAAGTATCGGCAATATATGTGAAAGAAAGAAAGGCCAAAATAGTGTGATATTGTTTAAAAATCATACACTTTATTCACATACATGCACTCCTAAAAATGCCTGCTTACATCAAAAATCCTCACAAATATGAGGTATTTATACAGCGATACACAACAAGTGCAATCCAAATACTGCACTGTATGATATTTGGTGTAGTTAAATAGCTACAGGTAATTCAATAGCCACAGGTAGCCACAAAACGATGCGGCAACAGATAGCCACAAATCAATGTAGCCAATGGATGAATAAAAAGTCTTATCAATAATATATAGTACACCAGAGTTTCTGGTTAGTAAGATCAGTCCGTTCCTATTTGGTGAAGTCTAACGCGTTTCAAAGGTTATAGTAATGACTCCTTCTTCTTCAGAGACTGTTTTGTGTGTGGACGGATGATCCTTATATTCCCGTATAATCTTGCAGAATTTTTTTGGGGGGAAGTTCTAAGTACACTTCTGATTGGGCTAAAAGTTCACACCTCCAATGACGAATGTAAAGTCCATCCTGATTCATCTGAAACGGAGGTGTGTATTTTAGATCTGCAAAGCGGCGTGAGCAAAGGACACACATCCGCTAAGAAGAGCGGTATTACATTGCACAGTGCTAGTTAATTCGGGTGACGTAGAGGAATATGCCTGCACTGTTTGACCAGTGCACATGAATCACAACCTGTTTGCCATATAAAAAAAGGGGCAAAAGACCATTTGCACCATACATAACGTATAAAAAACAAAAGGACGAAAAAGTGTTTTACAATTAGCCTACATCTTATCCCAAACGATGCTCTCACATTCATGATCTAATTAAAACAATACTATATCGCAATTGTACATTTAGTATAATAGGGGCCAATGGGCAAAGACAGAACAGAACATCACAATATTTTTATACTTTCGTTTTAGAGAAAAAAAAAAAAAGGAAAAAACTAAAATAAATAGATCAGATTCGAACCAACAACCTGTGTGTTCCAGGGCAGTGAACTTAACCACTAGGCTACACCTGCCCAATATATATACACACACACTATAGCTTAAAAAGACCACATGTATGTTTAAATGTTTCATTCTTTATATACCAATAACATACATAGTCTGGCTCTCTTTCTTATATTCATGGAGGGGAGGCCCAATATATAATAGAACTAGAAAATGGTGCATGTACATTTTTGTTATCTATTGTTGGAGGATCAATGGGTATATGTTAAAATCATCTTTTATACAGGTATTTTACTCAATCATGAAAATGGTTCCTTTAAAAATGGTTCCTTTAAGAAGTGATTAAAATACTTATGTGTAAGAATGTGTTTAAAAACTGGAATATTCCTTAGATGTATTTTTAGCTATAAGAATTAGAAATAACTGAACATATTCTCTTATTAAAACTTTTCAAAAACTAATCCAACTTAGTTATATTTGATAATTGACAGGGACTTAGTATTTCTACATTGCCTGACCTAGTCATAGAAACTAGTATTGTTGAGGATGTAATATACCTTCCCATGTAATGTATGAAAAAAAATAAAAAAAAAATATATATATATATATATATATATATGTATAAATATATGCTACCCTAGGATAACTGACCAGTATTATGTTTCTAAAAAGGCAGCTAGATCTATATCCTTGTTCAGACCATTTGGTATTAGTGTGTTCATGGTGTGGATCCACAAAGTTTCTTTCTTACGTAGGGCAATGGTTCTATTACCCCCGCGTATGTGGGTTTTGACATGTTCAATGATGGTACCTCTCAAACATGATGGGTCTTGGTTATGAACATTTTTATAATGGAGAGATAGATTATGGGAAGTTTCTCCTGTAGTTATATTAGTCAGATGTTCAGATAATCTCTTCTTATAAGGTCTGGTCGTTCTACCAATATATTGTAAATTACAGCTACATTGTAGCATGTATACAACAAAATCGGTTTTACAATTACATAGAGACTTCATATCAAACTCTTTTCCATTATTCGTGGATTTGAATTTTTTTGACGGTTTGTGTCCATTCATATGATGGATACATGACTCGCAATTTTTTCGGTTACACTTAAAAAAAAAAATTGTTTGTTTCCCCAGCCAATTTGAATGGGTCAGTTTGCTATTTTTTAACAGACTTGGTGCCAGAACTGATTTCAAATTTTTATTTTTCTTGTATATTATTTTAGGGTTTTCTTTTGTTATATCTTTCAAGAGAGCATCTTTTTTTAAAATATGCCAGTGTTTATTTAAAATTTTATTTATTTCCTGGGCCCCCTCGTTATAGGTTGTAACTAAGCTACATGTGGAGTAATCACTTTTTTTCTTTTTTTGATCTGACTCTTTCAACAGGTTCTTTCTAGGGATTTTTCTAGTTTTATTATCTGAATTTTTTAGAATGTTGTGATTATAACCCTTTTTTAAGAACTTATTCTTTAGACAGTTTGATTCTTTTTCGTAATCCTCCATTTTGGAGCAGTTACGCCTGATCCTCTGGAACTGTCCAAATGGAATGTTTTCGATCCACTTTGGATTATGTCCACTGCTAGCATGTAAATAAGCATTACTGTCAGTGTCTTTTTTGTATAGTCTTGACAGAATCTTACTGTCTTCATGATAAAAAACTAGATCTAAAAACTCTATTTCATTTTTGTCAATTTTTTTAGTAAAATTTAGATTAAAAGTATTTTTATTTATAAAAACAATAAAATCCTCTAAAATTTCATTTGTACCAGACCAAATTAAAATGATGTCGTCTATGTATCTGCCCCAATAGACAATAAACGGAAGGAAAGGGTTATTCTCCCATATTTGGATTTCCTCCCATGCCCCCATATACAAGTTTGCAAAGCTGGGGGCAAAGCGGGTGCCTATGGCCATACCACTTATTTGCAAATAAAATTGGTCGTTAAACATAAAATAATTTTTTTCTAAAATGAATTTGATTGAATTTGTTAAAAATTTCTGTTTTTCTAAATCGATGTCAGTTAGTTTGTTAAACCAAAATTTAACCGCCTCAATACCTTTAAGATGAAGGATGCTTGTATATAAAGCACTTACGTCCAAAGTGGCCCATAAGTAATTTGGGTCCCAAATTATTTCTGTTATTTTATTTATAGTATCTGTTGAGTCTTTTAAATATGACCTGAGAAGTGGGACTACTGGTTGTAGAAAAGTATCCACAAATTCCGACAGTTTTGATGCTAAACAATTGATCCCTGATACTATGGGGCGCCCAGGTGGGTTTTCCTTATCTTTGGGCACTTTGGGTAAGTGATAAAAGATGGCTGTAGTTGGGTTCTCATTTTTTAAAAATAAAATTCATTCTCATTTATACAGTTGTTATTTTTGGCCATGCTTATTAATTCTTGATATTCATTCTGGAAGATTTTTGTCGGGTCCCCCTTAATTCTTGTATAAGTAACATGGTCTTCTAATAGACGTAATGCTTCCTTTATATAGTCTGTTTTTTTCCTGTATAACAAGGCCCCCTCCCTTGTCTGCTTCCCTGAAGATGATTGATGCATCTTCTTGTAGATTTTTTAAGATTGATTTTTCTCTTACGTTTAAATTGTCTTTCTTGATTTTATATGTATTACAGAATTTATCCAAGTCCTCTTTAACTAAGTTATAGAATACTGGTATATAGTTCCCTTTTGATTGGACCGGGAAATAGGTAGAGGGAGGTTTAAATGTGGTATGTTTTGCATATGATAATGTTGCTTTTTCATTATCATTAGTTTCACCTTCCATATTTAGTTTTTTGAGGATAATTAAGGCCTCTAGGTCTGTATCAGACAATGATTGTGTGTTGAGATCATTAATGTTATTTTGAACATCTTTTTTTTGTTTTTCAAAGTGACGTTTTAACGTTAACTTTCTAATGTATTTGTTCAAATCAATGAATAGTTCAAAAGGATTTGGTCCTTTGGTGGGGGCAAACGATAGACCTTTATCTAAAACATTAATTTCTTCACTTGACAAATTTCTTTTGGAAAGGTTAAAGATTTTTGTATTTAATTCACTATTCTCATTTACATCTTTGTTTAGATATTGCGGTCTAATGATCTTATCCTTTGCCTTCCCTTTTCCCTTTCCTCCTCTGCATCCTCTCTGCCTCTTTTTGTTTTTCTGGTTTCTCTCAGGTTCCAATCTGGGAGTTGAGCCACTTGTTGGTTCTGAATGGTGTTGGAGTTCCCTATTTGGGTTTTTCTCTGAGGTGGCACTAGAAAATTTATATTGTTATCCCCAGTATTATGATTATTTCTTATTTGTAGTGGGGTCCCACTATTTCTGTGGGTCTGAGCTTTAGGGTTATTTCCTATATTGCGGTTCACCCCATGTGGTCTCATTCCATTTCGATTGTAGTAAGATTGTGGATTTCTATAGTGTTGGGACTGTGTTTTGTTCCCAGATCTGTAATAATGGTCATAATTTCTATCTCTTGCATCTCTATAGTTATATCGCCAGCTATTGGAAGGTAAATTCTCTCTCGGTCTATCTGTTACTCTCCCATTAAAATTTCTATATTCATACGTGTTCCTATTAAATGATTGGCTATTTGTATGATGATTTCTATATCCATATGTATTTCTTTTATCTTGTGGTATTCTAGATACATTGATGTACTTGGGATCTTGTTCTCTATGGGTTTCGTTTTGTAATGATATGGAGTGAGAACCTGTGTTAGTATGTTCCCCCCTTAGAGATTTGATTCTATTTCTACTTCTATTTCTCTGTTGGAATTGTCTATACGTTGGATTAGTTGAAAAATCTGGAGAGTTGAAATTAGACCAATTGTTATATTGTTCTGCTAGATTACTACCCTCTCCCATCTCATTCCAAATCTCTTCTTCATCTCCCTCTATTCTAATTACTCTTTCCATTTCTTTTTTGTCATTAAGGTCCCGTAGGAATTTTTTATTTTTCTTACTTTCTACTTCTTTTTCAAATCTCTCTATTTTTCTTTTATTTTCTATATCCAGTTCCTTGTAATACACATCTCCCCTGAACATATTAAGTCTTGTTCTTATATCTTTAATCTGATCACTACATTCCTCCACTTTTTTAGTTCTGAATTTAATGAAGATATTCATCAGTTTGACAGATATTTCTTCCATAGTGGAATCCCATTCTGAGAGAAGTTCTATTTCAGAACTATCTATGATGGTTGTTTTTTCAAATTGTAACCCTTTGGGGATTATTTTGTATTTTAGATATCTTTCTAAATTGTTACAATCATACCAATGATTTAGCTGCTTTTTAAATAATTTCTCTAGTTTTTCAAATAATACTTTAGGATCTGTTAATTTATAATTGTCTAATGATTCATTAAGGTCATCATTAATTGATAGATGTTTTTGTTTGTGATATCAAAGTAATCCCCATATTCAAAATCTGACATGTTGAATATCAAAATAGAACAAAGGATAAATGGAAATACAACTATATATCTGTATAATAATATATCTGTATATAGACAATATATATACAGGGTATGTATTGACAGAAATTAGTATTCACTGAGGAAATAATTTGCTCCACAAGGGGAAAACAACCTGTCTGATCCCAGTTCAGAAAGCAGCCTTCAAAAGGGAATATAATATGAGACAAAAAGCGGAAATGTAGAAGGCGCTAGACTGAGGGGGTGAAAAAAGAGAAATGAGAGCACAGGGGAGTGTATCTATCTCAAACTAGAAGGTGGTGATCCGCTTGGAGCAAAGAACCAACCATATAGCAGCTATCCCTTGGGGAGGAGAGAGAAAACTGCACCAGATGAGAAAAAGAATTCCCCAGCTGGTCCAGTACTTCCCCCCCTCAAAAAAAATGGATAGGACAAGAGCACGTGAAAAGGGATAAAACAGCGCTGGTTGTAAAGAAATATTGTTGACACAATCACTATGTATGAGGAGAAAACGAGGAAAATACAGAATACACAGCAAATAAAACACCATAAAATAAGTGGAATGCTAATTCCTAAATGTCCCAGATGCTAGACCACTTATATGTTATATATGCAAAGTAAGAAAATTCCAGACTTGCGGTATGGGTGGAATGCAGACTTACAAGAAAGAACCTCAATCGTATGAGGTAAGGAATCAGCACATCAGGGAATCCCTCTCGGTAGATTAGGCTTGGCCCCTTAGGATGTTGGAGAAAATTCAAACAGCAAGCTTGCCTCTTTCCCTTCTGCTTTCTCGGGTATGGGTGAAACTTCAGGAGGTTAATGCACTTTTTCCCTCGGCCTCTTCCAGTATGGATCCTCTCAGGAAGGTATAGAAGTATCGGCAATATATGTGAAAGAAAGAAAGGCCAAAATAGTGTGATATTGTTTAAAAATCATACACTTTATTCACATACATACACTCCTAAAAATGCCTGCTTACATCAAAAATCCTCACAAATATGAGGTATTTATACAGCGATACACAACAAGTGCAATCCAAATACTGCACTGTATCTCCCCAAGGGATAGCTGCTATATGGTTGGTTCTTTGCTCCAAGGGGATCACCACCTTCTAGTTTGAGATACATACACTCCCCTGTGCTCTCATTTCTCTTTTTTCACCCCTTCAGTCTAGCGCCTTCTACATTTCAGCTTTTTGTCTCATATTATATTCCCTTTTGAAGGCTGCTTTCTGAACTGGGATCAGACAGGTTGTTTTCCCCTTGTGGAGCAAATTATTTCCTCAGTGAATACTAATTTCTGTCAATACATACCCTGTATATATATTGTCTATATACAGATATATTATTATACAGATATATAGTTTTATTTCCATTTATCCTTTGTTCTATTTTGATATTCAACATGTCAGATTTTGAATATGGGGATTACTTTGATATCACAAAGAAACAAAAACATCTATCAATTAATGATGACCTTACTGAATCATTAGACAATTATAAATTAACAGATCCTAAAGTATTATTTGAAAAACTAGAGAAATTATATAAAAAGCAGCTAAATCATTGGTATGATTGTAACAATTTAGAAAGATATCTAAAATACAAAATAATCCCCAAAGGGTTACAATTTGAAAAAACAACCATCATAGATGGTTCTGAAATAGAACTTCTCTCAGAATGGGATTCCACTATGGAAGAAATATCTGTCAAACTGATGAATATCCTCATTAAATTCAGAACTAAAAAAGTGGAGGAATGTAGTGATCAGATTAAAGATATAAGAACAAGACTTAATATGTTCAGGGGAGATGTGTATTACAAGGAACTGGATATAGAAAATAAAAGAAAAATAGAGAGATTTGAAAAAGAAGTAGAAAGTAAGAAAAATAAAAAATTCCTACGGGACCTTAATGACAAAAAAGAAATGGAAAGAGTAATTAGAATAGAGGGAGATGAAGAAGAGATTTGGAATGAGATGGGAGAGGGTAGTAATCTAGCAGAACAATGTAACAATTGGTCTAATTTCAACTCTCCAGATTTTTCAACTAATCCAACGTATAGACAATTCCAACAGAGAAATAGAAGTAGAAATAGAATCAAATCTCTAAGGGGGGAACATACTAACACAGGTTCTCACTCCATATCATTACAAAACGAAACCCATAGAGAACAAGATCCCAAGTACATCAATGTATCTAGAATACCACAAGATAAAAGAAATACATATGAATATAGAAATCATCATACAAATAGCCAATCATTTAATAGGAACACGTATGAATATAGAAATTTTAATGGGAGAGTAACAGATAGACCGAGAGAGAATTTACCTTCCAATAGCTGGCGATATAACTATAGAGATGCAAGAGATAGAAATTATGACCATTATTACAGATCTGGGAACAAAACACAGTCCCAACACTATAGAAATCCACAATCTTACTACAATCGAAATGGAATGAGACCACATGGGGTGAACCGCAATATAGGAAATAACCCTAAAGCTCAGACAAACAGAAATAGTGGGACCCCAGTACAAATAAGAAATAATCATAATACTGGGGATAACAATATAAATTTTCTAGTGCCACCTCAGAGAAAAACCCAAATAGGGAACTCCAACACCATTCAGAACCAACAAGTGGCTCAACTCCCAGATTGGAACCTGAGAGAAACCAGAAAAACAAAAAGAGGCAGAGAGGATGCAGAGGAGGAAAGGGAAAAGGGAAGGCAAAGGATAAGATCATTAGACCGCAATATCTAAACAAAGATGTAAATGAGAATAGTGAATTAAATACAAAAATCTTTAACCTTTCCAAAAGAAATTTGTCAAGTGAAGAAATTAATGTTTTAGATAAAGGTCTATCGTTTGCCCCCACCAAAGGACCAAATCCTTTTGAACTATTCATTGATTTGAACAAATACATTAGAAAGTTAACGTTAAAACATCACTTTGAAAAACAAAAAAAAGATGTTCAAAATAACATTAATGATCTCAACACACAATCATTGTCTGATACAGACCTAGAGGCCTTAACTATCCTCCAAGAACTAAATATGGAAGGTGAAACTAATGATAATGAAAAAGCAACATTATCATATGCAAAACATACCACATTTAAACCTCCCTCTACCTATTTCCCGGTCCAATCAAAAGGGAACTATATACCAGTATTCTATAACTTAGTTAAAGAGGACTTGGATAAATTCTGTAATACATATAAAATCAAGAAAAACAATTTAAACGTAAGAGAAAAATCAATCTTAAAAAATCTACAAGAAGATGCATCAATCATCTTCAGGGAAGCAGACAAGGGAGGGGGCCTTGTTATACAGGAAAAAACAGACTATATAAAGGAAGCATTACGTCTATTAGAAGACCATGTTACTTATACAAGAATTAAGGGGGACCCGACAAAAATCTTCCAGAATGAATATCAAGAATTAATAAGCATGGCCAAAAATAACAACTGTATAAATGAGAATGAATTTTATTTTTTTAAAAATGAGAACCCAACTACAGCCATCTTTTATCACTTACCCAAAGTGCACAAAGATAAGGAAAACCCACCTGGGCGCCCCATAGTATCAGGGATCAATTGTTTAACATCAAAACTGTCGGAATTTGTGGATACTTTTCTACAACCAGTAGTCCCACTTCTCAGGTCATATTTAAAAGACTCAACGGATACTATAAATAAAATAACAGAAATAATTTGGGACCCAAATTACTTATGGGCCACTTTGGACGTAAGTGCTTTATATACAAGCATCCTTCATCTTAAAGGTATTGAGGCGGTTAAATTTTGGTTTAACAAACTAACTGACATCGATTTAGAAAAACAGAAATTTTTAACAAATTCAATCAAATTCATTTTAGAAAAAAATTATTTTATGTTTAACGACCAATTTTATTTGCAAATAAGTGGTACAGCCATAGGCACCCGCTTTGCCCCCAGCTTTGCGAACTTGTATATGGGGGCATGGGAGGAAATCCAAATATGGGAGAATAACCCTTTCCTTCCGTTTATTGTCTATTGGGGCAGATACATAGACGACATCATTTTAATTTGGTCTGGTACAAATGAAATTTTAGAGGATTTTATTGTTTTTATAAATAAAAATACTTTTAATTTAAATTTTACTAAAAAAATTGACAAAAATGAAATAGAGTTTTTAGATCTAGTTTTTTATCATGAAGACAGTAAGATTCTGTCAAGACTATACAAAAAAGACACTGACAGTAATGCTTATTTACATGCTAGCAGTGGACATAATCCAAAGTGGATCGAAAACATTCCATTTGGACAGTTCCAGAGGATCAGGCGTAACTGCTCCAAAATGGAGGATTACGAAAAAGAATCAAACTGTCTAAAGAATAAGTTCTTAAAAAAGGGTTATAATCACAACATTCTAAAAAATTCAGATAATAAAACTAGAAAAATCCCTAGAAAGAACCTGTTGAAAGAGTCAGATCAAAAAAAGAAAAAAAGTGATTACTCCACATGTAGCTTAGTTACAACCTATAATGAGGGGGCCCAGGAAATAAATAAAATTTTAAATAAACACTGGCATATTTTAAAAAAAGATGCTCTCTTGAAAGATATAACAAAAGAAAACCCTAAAATAATATACAAGAAAAATAAAAATTTGAAATCAGTTCTGGCACCAAGTCTGTTAAAAAATAGCAAACTGACCCATTCAAATTGGCTGGGGATACAAACAATGTTTTTTTTTAAGTGTAACCGAAAAAATTGTGAGTCATGTATCCATCATATGAATGGACACAAACCGTCAAAAAAATTCAAATCCACGAATAATGGAAAAGAGTTTGATATGAAGTCTCTATGTAATTGTAAAACCGATTTTGTTGTATACATGCTACAATGTAGCTGTAATTTACAATATATTGGTAGAACGACCAGACCTTATAAGAAGAGATTATCTGAACATCTGACTAATATAACTACAGGAGAAACTTCCCATAATCTATCTCTCCATTATAAAAATGTTCATAACCAAGACCCATCATGTTTGAGAGGTACCATCATTGAACATGTCAAAACCCACATACGCGGGGGTAATAGAACCATTGCCCTACGTAAGAAAGAAACTTTGTGGATCCACACCATGAACACACTAATACCAAATGGTCTGAACAAGGATATAGATCTAGCTGCCTTTTTAGAAACATAATACTGGTCAGTTATCCTAGGGTAGCATATATTTATACATATATATATATATATATATATATTTTTTTTTTTTTTCATACATTACATGGGAAGGTATATTACATCCTCAACAATACTAGTTTCTATGACTAGGTCAGGCAATGTAGAAATACTAAGTCCCTGTCAATTATCAAATATAACTAAGTTGGATTAGTTTTAGAAAAGTTTTAATAAGAGAATATGTTCAGTTATTTCTAATTCTTATAGCTAAAAATACATCTAAGGAATATTCCAGTTTTTAAACACATTCTTACACATAAGTATTTTAATCACTTTTTAAAGGAACCATTTTTAAAGGAACCATTTTCATGATTGAGTAAAATACCTGTATCAAAGATGATTTTAACATATACCCATTGATCCTCCAACAATAGATAACAAAAATGTACATGCACCATTTTCTAGTTCTATTATATATTGGGCCTCCCCTCCCTGAATATAAGAAAGAGAGCCAGACTATGTATGTTATTGGTATATAAAGAATGAAACATTTAAACATACATGTGGTCTTTTTAAGCTATAGTGTGTGTGTATATATATTGGGCAGGTGTAGCCTAGTGGTTAAGTTCACTGCCCTTGAACACGCAGGTTGTTGGTTCGAATCTGATCTATTTATTTTAGTTTTTTCCTTTTTTTTTTTTCTCTAAAACGAAAGTATAAAAATATTATGATGTTCTGTTCTGTCTTTGCCCATTGGCCCCTATTATACTAAATGTACAATTGGGATATAGTATTGTTTTAATTAGATCATGAATGTGAGAGCATCGTTTGGGATAAGATGTAGGCTAATTGTAAAACACTTTTTCGTCCTTTTGTTTTTTATACGTTATGTATGGTGCAAATGGTCTTTTGCCCCTTTTTTCATATGGCAAACAGGTTGTGATTCATGTGCACTGGTCAAACAGTGCAGGCATATTCCTCTACGTCACCCGAATAAATTAACTAGCACTGTGCAATGTAATACCGCTCTTCTTAGCGGATGTGTGTCCTTTGCTCACGCCGCTTTGCAGATCTAAAATACACACTTCCGTTTCAGACGAATCAGGATGGACTTTACATTCATCATTGGAGGTGTGAACTTTTAGCCCAATCAGAAGTGTACTTAGAACTTCCCCCCAATAAAATCCCGCGAGATTATACGGGAATATAAGGATCATCCGTCCACACACAAAACAGTCTCTGAAGAAGGAGTCATTACTATAACCTTTGAAACGCGTTAGACTTCACCCAATAGGAACGGACTGATCTTACTAACCAGAAACTCTGGTGTACTATATATTATTGATAAGACTTTTTATTCATCCATTGGCTACATTGATTTGTGGCTATCTGTTGCCGCATCGGTTTGTGGCTACCTGTGGCTATTGAATTACCTGTGGCTATTCAACTACACCAAATATCATACAGTGCAGTATTTGGATTGCACTTGTTGTGTATCGCTGTATAAATATCTCATATTTGTGAGGATTTTTGATGTAAGCAGGCATTTTTAGGAGTGTATGTATGTGAATAAAGTGTATGATTTTTAAACAATATCACACTATTTTGGCCTTTCTTTCTTTCACATATATTGCCGATACTTCTATACCTTCCTGAGAGGATCCATACTGGAAGAGGCCGAGGGAAAAAGTGCATTAACCTCCTGAAGTTTCACCCATACCCGGGAAAGCAGAAGGGAAAGAGGCAAGCTTGCTGTTTGAAGTTTCTCCAACATCCTAAGGGGCCAAGCCTTATCTACCGAGAGGGATTCCCTGATGTGCTGATTCCTTACCTCATACGATTGAGGTTCTTTCTTGTAAGTCTGCATTCCACCCATACCGCAAGTCTGGAATTTTCTTACTTTGCATATATAACATATAAGTGGTCTAGCATCTGGGACATTTAGGAATTAGCATTCCACTTATTTTATGGTGTTTTATTTGCTGTGTATTCTGTATTTTCCTCGTTTTCTCCTCATACATAGTGATTGTGTCAACTATATTTCTTTACAACCAGCGCTATTTTATCCCTTTTCACATGCTCTTGTCCTATCCATTTTTTTTGAGGGGGGGAAGTACTGGACCAGCTGGGGAATTCTTTTTCTCATCTGGTGCAGTTTTCTCTCTCCTCCCCAAGGGATAGCTGCTATATGGTTGGTTCTTTGCTCCAAGGGGATCACCACCTTCTAGTTTGAGATAGATACACTCCCCTGTGCTCTCATTTCTCTTTTTTCACCCCCTCAGTCTAGCGCCTTCTACATTTCCGCTTTTTGTCATATATATATATATATATATATATATATATATATATATATAAAATTAATATATATATTTTTGACATATCAAATTGTACGCTTTTTTCTCTATTTTTGCGCATTACGTTATAGGATTTTTCTTATATTTATAATTTTTACCCCAAGGTTTATTTTGGTCAGCTCCCACCACGGAGCTCTTCCTGTCCCACACCTCCTGTTTCATTCCACAAGGATTTCACTAGAAATGCTTGTGCAATGTTAAATGCCGACAGCGTATGCTGACGGCTTTTAGCGGTGTCCGCCCGCATCATAGTAAATCAGCTCCTTGGTGGACAGTGCAATAGGTTAATTAATTAAAGGGAAATTAAACATTAAATTGATGCTAGATAGATTAATGTATTCAATGTAAAGATTAGCCTGATATTAAGATATGGCTGAGTTTAAAAAAAAATAAAATAAAATATTAGTAGTTTAAATATTGAAAAATTGAAATGTTTTAGTCTCCATAAAGCGATGTGCACCACCACTATGTTATAATATAGGTTTGCTTTTCTACTGAGACCAGTTATGGCTAGTTATAAAGGGGTCTCTGGGGTATACAAACAATGACAATGTGGAATAAAGCAGTGTTAAATCTAGAGTCTGCACTTTTACTATTTTTAACAGGAATTGGAAAGTCCACAATTTACTATGAAATTGGAAAAATAAATAAAGTGTTATCTTTTTTTTTTTTTTTACTACTTATTATTAATAAATGTTATTATTGCAATCTCAAAGTATTAAGTGTGTCTAATGAAGTGGGTAACATACAACATTATTTTTATTTTGCATAAATAAAAAGAGAGAAGCGCTAAACCTGGGAACGAACAATAGCATAATAGCTTGTTCTATGGCTAGTTACCACCCAAGAAGCAGCCTCTTTTTACTCAAAATGTGCCTTTCACAGAGAAGAACTTTCCTGTAGCATATCAGTCTGATCCTAACTTAACAGTACAGTCCAGCCCCGAAATACCGAAAGGCAATCCTTCTCTGAAAGAGAAATGGCAAAACCCCAGACGTACGTTTCGTAATTCTTTTATTAGAAAAATAATCATATATGCATATATGCAAAATAAAATCATAATAACTATTGCAAACAAAATATCTCTTGTTACAAAACAACTGAAATATTGACACAAACTTTTGTCAGAAAGAATTCAAAATGCAAACATACAACTTAAATAATCACACAGAATAAAATCAAACATAATTCAAATACAGACAAAAACAAACTGGAGGAAAAAAAAAAGTAAAAACTAAATAATCCAATCCTTCCAGTTCTTTGTCTTCCAGATGCCTTCACAATCTAATTCCCCATATCGCCTCCTATCAAAAAAACAATACAAAAACAACTTCCCACGGATCATACCCAGACAATCACCTACGGTAACTACCTCTTTCTTAAAAATCAATATATTACGCACATCCCACAACACCTCCTTCACACAGCATGCTAACAACCATATCAATCTTGCTTTCTCCTTATCCACACCACTTCCACACAAACCATACATCATCATATTAAAAGTAAAAAACTGCACTCCAGTCAGACCCTTAATCATCCTACTCATACTTCTCCAAAGATCCCAAGCATACTTACAATTCCAAAACAAATGAATAACACTCTCACTTTGACAACAATCATCTCTAGGACACACTTCTGAAGCCACTAAATGACACACTCTCTGAAAATCCTTTGTCAGCAAACACTTATGCACATTCATCGAACTAATATCTTTCTGTCTATTCATCAAATGCTTATTACACACATTTTTCCATACCAACACACATTCATTGTCATTCAAACCACCAATCAACTCAAGACCTTCCTTCTTCTCCAACATTTTCAACACCATTCTGTTTTCACGCCACATCTCCTTACTAAAATTCTCCAAACCATATTTTTTAAACCAACATTCTACCCTTACATTAAACCACGGAACAGCAAAACATACCGGTTTCGTTCTATCAATCTCAAACAAACCATATTGTCTAAAAATATTTCCACAAGCATACTTTACCGTACAACCAGCCATGCTATTCTTACCACTCAGACCCACACACCTACTAACATATTTCACAGCCAATAATCTCTCCTTATTTGGAAAAGCCTTAGCACCAACATTCTTACTCTTAACAACATCTCTTTTCAAACGCTCCATACTAGAACTCCAGAAAAAAGAAAACAACACTCAAAATTCTCAGAAAAATCCTCTCAGGAGGCGGAGAAACTAACGCTAAATATAAAATAATAGGGATCAAAACCGATTTAATAACTAACATTTTTCCTTTCAAAGATAAAGTCCTTAAAGACCAAAACTGAAGTTTTCTACTCACTTTATCAAAAACATTCTCCCAACTTTCCAAGCCTTTTAAATCCACATCAAATTTCCCACCCAACACCTCAATTACACCGTCAGTCACAGACCATCCACAGGAATCAATCTCCCTATCATTACCAAAAACTTTAACTTTACACTTATTCCAATTAACTCTGAAACCACTTGCCATACAAAAACATTCAACCAAAGTTTTCACCCTCCTCAAACCAGCTTGAGTCTCACATACCACGGAACAGCAAAACATACCGGTTTCGTTCTATCAATCTCAAACAAACCATATTGTCTAAAAATATTTCCACAAGCATACTTTACCGTACAACCAGCCATGCTATTCTTACCACTCAGACCCACACACCTACTAACATATTTCACAGCCAATAATCTCTCCTTATTTGGAAAAGCCTTAGCACCAACATTCTTACTCTTAACAACATCTCTTTTCAAACGCTCCATACTAGAACTCCAGAAAAAAGAAAACAACACTCAAAATTCTCAGAAAAATCCTCTCAGGAGGCGGAGAAACTAACGCTAAATATAAAATAATAGGGATCAAAACCGATTTAATAACTAACATTTTTCCTTTCAAAGATAAAGTCCTTAAAGACCAAAACTGAAGTTTTCTACTCACTTTATCAAAAACATTCTCCCAACTTTCCAAGCCTTTTAAATCCACATCAAATTTCCCACCCAACACCTCAATTACACCGTCAGTCACAGACCATCCACAGGAATCAATCTCCCTATCATTACCAAAAACTTTAACTTTACACTTATTCCAATTAACTCTGAAACCACTTGCCATACAAAAACATTCAACCAAAGTTTTCACCCTCCTCAAACCAGCCTGAGTCTCACATACCACACTCACAGCATTTATATACCCAATTACTTTCAAACACCTTCCATTACTGCCAGGAACACTCACACCTCTAACTAATTTATCATTCCTCAAAATAGTTAACCATGGCTCAATGACACATACAAATCACAATATTACAATACAAACATTTAAACCATCCAATAATCTTACCAGAAAAACCTAAACGTTCTAAAACATGAAACATAAAATCATGCACTTCTCTATCATACGGTTTTTCAAAATCCACAATAGCAACAGCAACAGACCTCATCCTCTCCCTCACATACCACAGTACATCACGTAGTAACAACAAACTTTCAGAAATCTGATGCCCAGGAACAGCACACACTTGCTTCTTACCCACAACCTTACCAATAACTCCATGTATTCTATTTGCCAGCACCTTTGCAATAACCTTATTGTCAACATTCAACAATGTAATCGGCCTCCAATTCCTCAAATCTCTCTTATCACCCTTTTTAAATAACAAAACAATCAAACCTTTCCTCATTCAAAATCAGACGAAACATTAATTCTCAAAACAAACTTACAAACACCCAACATATCCACCCCAATCAAATTCCAAAAACAAGTATAAAATTCAACAGGCAAACCATCACAACCATGTACCTTCCCATTCTTAAAACTCCTAACAACCTCTACAATCTCATCCAAACTTATATCCCTTTCTAACAAATCATTATCATATTTTTCCAACTTGGCCTCAATGTCTTCCAACAACTCCTTTTCCAATAAAACATCTAGTTTTTTCTTTATACAGCTCACTATAAAACTCACAAACTTCACGCAAAACACCATCCATACCATTAATTTCACACTCATCCTTATCAAAAACACTAACAAAACCAGACTTTCCTTCAAAAGCTTTTTAAAAAAATATTTACTACAAGGGGTCTATTTATGATAATGCAGATGGACATGATACAATGTAGCGTATCATGTCCACCACACATCGATAAATGTCGACAGCATATGCAGATTTGCGGCCACTAGCAGGGGGTGTTAATCAACCCAATCTGTCATGTGAATTATTCCTTGTGCTTGTTCCTCTAAGGGAAGTCTATTTATTCCCAGCATGCACTTGGCAAGCTGCCAATAATTCAGTTTGAGTAGCTAAGAGTCGTTACTCGTTTCAGCTCTTATTCAAATTGCCTGGCTTGCTTAATCAAACCTATCCTATACAACTTGGATTACAACCAAGGCTCTCCTTACATACTAAAGAACTTTTTGGTGTTGCTAAAGGACTCCTATCACTGCAGCCGCAACACGTTATCAAAACAACATTAGAGGAACTTCCTTTTCACCTTTGTTGCCCCCACCTGAATTCATTCACTTGGATGTCTATGCACTCTGTGTAATAACACCGGAACCAACCTGCTTATTCAACCTTGTACAGACTGGACCCGCTCTGTGTAACTGTGAGAAATCCTCTGACCGCTCTCCCCCTCTGCAGACTGTCAGCATTCTGACGCCCGTGATTGGAGGATTGACACACACCTCTGTGTGACGTCACGAACGGCTCTGCTCAGCGTTCACGCTGCTTGCCTCCAGCTGCTGCATTCAGTTTGAGCTCACAGCAGACAACTACTGCACTAGTAATACAAGCTGTTCTAGTACATGCACGAGTGCACAAAGAACCACATAACCTTTTGCTCAGTATTCAAGGACTGTAACCTTTACCACTGAAGTAAACTACAGCTGCCAGATTTTCTATACTACAGGTGTCTTGACTACTGCTCCTGTAACCTATTAAGCAGGATAACACTCACTCCTGTAAATTTTCTCACCAATATTTCTTTTCTGCAGTTGAGATCCTTATTTGGTTAATAGACTTAACTCCTTAAAGAGATATTCCACTACTTGTAAATATCTATTACAACAGCTGCCTTACACATTCATATTCGATCGGGTTGATTTTTGTCTGCCACCTCAGACCGCTGCTTCACATCACAACTTGTGTTTCTTGCGAGCCTGAAGGCTCGCCAGAAACACGGCCTTCAAGCTCCATATGGACCTTGATAAATAGGCCCCCAAGACTCATCCTTTTCCATTTTCTCCAATCTTGCCATAAAACAATTTTCTTTCCTTTTTTATGCATACACTTTTTAATTATCTTTCTTGCTTCAGCAATTTCCTCATGCATATCAATACCACAATTTCTCAATTCATACAAATACAACAACCTCAGATATCATTTATCATACAACCCCCTTTCCATTCTAGCTTTCTCACAGTCTTTCTAAATAAAAAACCTCTTTATTTTCACCAGTAACCATTCCCACCACATAAGCACATTACTAAAATCACACTTTCTTTCACGCCACCTTTCATACATCCAAACAAACTGACCCTTAATCTTCTCATCTTCTAACAAATCCAAATGCAGTTTCCAAACACCCTTACCATACTTGATCTTCAAATCACAATTCACCTTACACATCAAAAAGACATGATCCGTAAAGGGCATCCGCTTTAAAGAAAAATCATCAACACCCAGAAATGTAGATATAAAACAAAAATCAATTTGAGATTTTATCCCACCACTATCACTAAAGAAAGTAAAACTCTCCCCTGACAATGAAACAGACCTGAAGGCATCCTTTAAACTGAAAGATTTAAGCAGATCAACTAAAACTTTCAATGGGCTATCCACCCTACAATCACTCCCACCCTCTCTGTCCTCATTCTTAATAATACAATTAAAATCCCCAACCAAAAAGTTGGATCTCGACCTGGCAGAAAAAACTTTAATGTTTCAAAATTAAGTAAACGTTCTACCCTATTTGGAGAAGCATATACATTAAACAAACTAAAAACAGTCCCACAAAAACTAAAACTAACCAAAAGAACCCAACTTCGGACAATATGAACTACATTAAGGATAGAAAAACAAAACCCCTTAAACAAAACTCCCACCCCCCCATCCCTATCAGAAGAACAAGACCATACTTTAGGACCATATTCCCAGTCTGCTTGGAGGCAGATTTTTTCCCTGCAGTGTCCATATCCTCCTCAGAACCAGATGACACAATAGCAGAACAATCAATGTTCTCCCCTTCACCAAGAACAGCATCAGGAGCAGGATCACAAGTTGACTCAGTGAAGGAAAAAGCATTTGTCCGAGGAACAGCAACATTATCCTCCACATAATTGGGCAACAGGGCTTCAAGAACATCGGAAGCAGCTAACATATTAGATGTAGCAAGATCCACCTCCTGAAGATTAGATTGGGCTTCCTCCACTTTCTCAGCCACAGGAACCACCACAGGAACATCAGGCACCTCTCCAACAGTGACCCCAACTGCAGATTTCTTACACAAAAGAGGTAATATAGAGTTCAATGCCTCATCAGAGACCTCCTCCTCATTAACAGATGACTCAACCGCAACTGAAGATGTATTGTTTGCAACATCAACGTAGGAAGGCTTCACTCTATCAAACCCCTGCATCATCATCAAATGACACATCCTGCACAGATGACTTGAAGAACCACACAGTTCACAGGTCTGACGTTTACTGCAGTGGGCAAAAAGATTATCCTCCTCATCGCAATTTTGACATCTGGCACCTGGGCAATTTTCAGCAATATGACCAAACAGATTGCAACTATGGCAAAAAAAGAGGCATGTCATCATAATATAGGAAACCTCTATTTCCACCAATGGCGAAAGTCTGTGGAGGGTGTTTCTTTTTACCAATACCTAATTTATCTGGCACAAACCGCACCCAGAACCTGCGCTTTCCATTGAAAGTCCCAAACTGATTCTTCAGCTTGCTACCTCCTGAAACATCATCAAAATAGTGACAACAAAACAGACAAATTTCCACATCAGGGAACCACGGGTTGCACATATGTACTGTCAACAGAATTCTTCTCTTCCTCTGTGCATAGGCAACAAATTTTATGACCACCAATTCTGGAGCAGCAGTCATATCAATAGTCTGTTGATAGCAGGTCTGTAAATGATGCTCATCGGTGAAAGCAACATCAAAAATCCCTTTTGAAGAGAAAGACTGAACACAATGCAAAATTGCTTTTGGCATCTTCAAAACACCCTCCAAAACAACCTGCTGGACATGAGCCAAACCAATCTTCTCTCAGAAGTCCTTAGCAATCAACACCAGAAGTGTATGGTGAATGTTTGGCACATTGGTAGCCATAATTGCCCATTGCCTCTTTAGGCTGGATTTCAGAGCACCCCCCCCAAAAGCAGCATGTGGCTGATGTCCAGGGATGATGCCACAAGGCCAAGGGGACAGCCTTACTATCCAGTTGCTCTACACCTAAGGAGTAGCCACCCCCCAATAGCAGCAGGAGCCCAAATCCCAAAAGGGAATGGATCCCAGGCTGAAAGAACAGGTCTCCAGGCAGAAAATCTTTCAGCCAAGACCAAGCACAGAAAATTGCACTTGATCCCAGCCAAAGCCCTGAGAAGCGACCCCAGACGTATGTTTTGGCCTAGTGTTGGCCTTGTCAGTAAGGTGCAGCCATATCCCTCTAGGCACACTGAGCAACAGGTCTACATCTGGATTCCTGCATCACGCTTAGGGAGACTTCCCTTAGAGTTATAATTTGCATAAATAAAAAGAGAGAAGCGCTCAACCTGGGAATGAACAATAACATAATAGCTTGTTCTATGGCTAGTTACCACCCAAGAAGCAGCCTCTTTTTGCTCAAAATGTGCCTTTTACAGAGAAGAACTTTCCTGTAGCATATCAGTCTGATCCTGACTTAACAGTACAGTCAGCCCCAAAATACCAGGCAATCCTTCTCTGAACGAGAGAAACGGCAAAACCCCAGACGTAGGTTTGTATATTATTTGTATTTTGTTTACTGGATTTGAGGAAGAATTAAGTACATTTAGGAAAAATATTCTTCTTTGTTTCTCTGTTTGCAGGTTCTGGCTTAATAGAACTTTAAAATATTTTTCTATATTATAGATGTAGATCTACAGTATTTGTATAAACATCTTAACCTGACTGAAAAAATATATAAACTCTTGTTAGGAAATATTCTGACAGAAAACATAGGGCAGTAAATTAATGAATAATATTCTGGTACAGAAGCCAGAATACCTTCGTTGAGTGTGACTATACGTCTCTAAATTAAATGGCAAAGTTAAGGTATGATGTTAGGATATAAATTCTCAACTCCGTGGTGAGAATAACCAGCAGTCCAATGAGCCGGGAGTAAATAAAATATAACTTTTATTAGTAAATGCACATAAAAGTTCTCAAGCATAAACAAATATCACAGCCAGTGAAGCAGCCAGCAACTGTTCACCTACTCCAACATGTTTTGCGCCGTTACAGCACTTCGTCATGCATAGGGTTAACTTCAACAAGCTAAGTTTAAAATACATATGTAATCCAATCACAAGTGTCTAACGTTTTTCTGACCTTTCACATCATGTGATGTCACATCAATTTCAATTAACCATTTGTATGCTGATTCTGGATTACGATTACACATTTTACATTCAAGAATACAGATATAAAAAAGAATAAAAAATATAGCTCTATTGCAGTTACTATTAGGTGACACAGAAAATATGGAATGGCGTATATGGTATTGGGTATTTATATGTGTACCGCTCCGATTTTATACTTTTTTCTTTTACTTGGCCTTATGAAGTCATTACTATAATCATAGTTTTGTTTGCTAGGTATTTTAATAGAAATATTGTTGCCGCTACTAGTAAAAGAGGAAAGAATGATACAATGTAATTGTTTGCTAGAGTACATACCCGTAACATTTGACATATAAATGAAATTCTCAGGCTGTGTGAATTAAAGTGATAGACGCTAAATATATTTCTGGTGCCCTAACCAAATATGTTTGACTTTATTGTGATTGTGAACTACGATAAAAAAATAAGAAATAAAATGAAAAATTAAGAATACAGGGTAAATATAAAGTGTAATCCTAATAAAGTTATTAAAATCCCCGTAGGGATTGAAATCCCTGAAGTGATAATTTATGTGTTCAACTACACTTTGTGAATAACTTCAATGGTATATTGCTTAATGTGTATTAAACAAGAAATGTGATAAACATATTGGATGTTAATAATTACAAATAAGTGTCTATAAAATAATATTAATGGTGAAAATAAGAATAAAGTGGGGTGTTAAGTCTGAGAGTTACTATAGTATATCTACTTTAGACAAAGCATCACTAGTGTTTCTCCTAGCATTAACATTCCTTATTCTACAATTCTAACATACCTTCAACATATATAAGAAGGGTAGATACATTATATTATGTTATTGCCCTGTGTATAATTTCATATCTGATTTTTGATTAATTCCTCTAGGTGCTCCTGATTGTAATGTAACTATCCAATATATTTCACTCTTATTTAATTTCATTTGTCTATTTCCTCCTGTTAGTACCTTCTGTATATGGTCAATAGCCTTAAAGGAAAAATAATGTAATGGATTTACATTATGGGAACAAAAATGTCTGGCAACAGGTGTTTTTGTTATGTCTTCAGCAAAAGATAGTAGGTGCTCCCTTACCCTATCCTTGAGCATTCTTGAGGTACGACCAACATATTGCCTTTTACAAAATTGACATGTAATTAGGTAGACTATGAATGTAGAGTTACATGTAAGGTTTTGCTTTATTTTATATGTTTTTTCTGTTTGACTGGAAGTAAAAATTGTGTCCACATCTGCATATTCGCAGGATTTACAAGGTTTAGTACCACATTTATAGAAACCCATTTTTGGTTCCAGCCAAGATCTTCTTGGACTTACTGCCTTGTTGTCAAAATGCCTTTTGAGGCTACCTCCTAGTGTACTTGCTTTTTTCGGTACGAACTTGATTCTTTCCTTTACTTCTTTGTCTAATAATTTGTCTTTGTCAAGGATTGGCAATTTTTTTTTTAATAATTGAGCAAATTGCCTGCTATACGGGGTTGAAAAGACCACTGTATTTTGTATATAATTAGAATTTTTAATGGTCTTAGTTATATTTTAACAATCATCCCTGTTCATAAACAGGACCTGTTCTGCTATATTTTCAAGTGTATCTTCCTTGTAACCTCTGGCTATTAATCTCTTACGCCTAGATTTAGAGTTCTGCGTTAGCCATCCAAACCAGCGTTAGGGGGTCCTAACGCTGGTTTTTGCCGCCCACTGGTATTTAGAGTCAGTCATGAAAGGGTCTAACTCTCACTTTCCAGCCGCGACTTTTCCATACCGCAGAACCCCTACGCCAATTGCGTATCCTATCTTTTCAATGGGATCTTTCTAACGCAGGTATTTAGAGTCTTGGCTGAAGTGAGCGTTAGAAATCTAACGACAAGACTCCAGCCGCAGAGAAAAGCCAGGAGTTAAGAGCTTTCTGGGCTAACGCCGGTTCATAAAGCTCTTAACTACTGTGCTCTAAAGTACACTAACACCCATAAACTACCTATGTACCCCTAAACCGAGGTCCCCCCACATCGCCGCCACTCTATTAAATTTTTTTAACCCCTAATCTGGCGACCGCACACCGCCACAACCTACATTATCCCTATGTACCCCTAATCTGCTGCCCCTAACATCGCCGACCCCTACATAATATTTATTAACCCCTAATCTGCCCCCCATGTCACCGCTACCTACCTACAATTATTAACCCCTAATCTGCCGACCGGACCTCACCGCTACTATAATAAAGTTATTAACCCCTAATCCGCCTCACTCCCGCCTCAAAAACCCTATAATTTGCCCTCCCTAACATCGCCGACACCTAACTTCAAGTATTAACCCCTAATATGCCGACCAGACCTCGCTGCTACGCTAATAAATATATTAACCCCTAAAGCTAAGTCTAAACCTAACACCCCCCTAAATTAAATATAATTTAAATCTAACGAAATAAAATAAATCTTATTAAATAAATTATTCCTATTGAAAGCTAAATACTTACCTGTAAAATAAACCCTAATATAGCTACAATATAAATAATAATTATATTGTAGCTATTTTAGGATTAATATTTATTTTACAGGCAACTTTGTATTTATTTTAACCAGGTACAATAGCTATTAAATAGTTAAGAACTATTTAATAGTTACCTAGTTAAAATAATTACAAAATTACCTGTAAAATAAATCCTAACCTAAGTTACAATTAAACCTAACACTACACTATCAATAAATAAATTAAATAAACTATCTACAATTATCTACAATTATATCAACTAAACTAAATTACAAAAACCCCCCCACTAAATTAGAAAAACAAACAAACACTAAATAACAAAAAATAAAAAAAGATTACAAGAATTTTAAACTAATTACACCTACTCTAAGCCCCCTAAAAAAATAACAAAGCCCCCCAAAATAAAAAAATGCCCTACCCTATTCTAAAATAAAAATTGTAAAGCTCTTTTACCTTACCAGCCCTTAAAAGGGCCTTTTGCGGGGCATGCCCCAAAGTAAACAGCTCTTTTGCCTGTAAAAAAACCATACAATACCCCCCCAACATTACAACCCACCACCCACATACCCCTAATCTAACCCAAACCCCCCTTAAATAAACCTAACACTAAGCCTCTGAAGATCTCCCTACCTTGTCTTCACCACGCCGGGTATCACCGATCCGTCCAGAAGAGGGTCCGAAGTCTTCATCCTATCCGGAAAGAAGAGCTCCTCCAGATGGTCCAAAGTCTTCATCCTATCCGGGCAGAAGAGGACATCCGGACCGGCAGACATCTTCATCCAGGCGGCATCTTCTATCTTCTTCCATCTGGCGCAGAGCGGGACCATCTTCAAGCAGCCGATGCGGAGCCATCCTTCTTCACCGACGGACTAACGACGAATGAAGGTTCCTTTAAGGGATGTCATCCAAGATGGTGTCCCTCGAATTCCGATTGGCTGATAGGATTCTTTGGACCCTCTGGAGGAGCTCTTCTTGCCGGATAGGATGAAGACTTCGGACCCTCTTCTGGACGGATCGGTGATACCCGGCGTGGTGAAGACAAGGTAGGGAGATCTTCAGGGGCTTAGTATTAGGTTTATTTAAGAGGGGTTTGGGTTAGATTAGGGGTATGTGGGTGGTGGGTTGTAATGTTGGGGGGGTATTGTATGGTTTTTTTTACAGGCAAAATAGCTGTTTACTTTGGGGCATGCCCCGCAAAAGGCCCTTTTAAGGGCTGGTAAGGTAAAAGAGCTTTATAATTTTTATTTTAGAATAGGGTAGGGCATTTTTTTATTTTGGGGGGCTTTGTTATTTTTTTAGGGGGCTTAGAGTAGGTGTAATTAGTTTAAAATTCTTGTAATCTTTTTTTATTTTTTTGTAATTTAGTGTTTGTTTGTTTTTGTAATTTAGTGTTTGTTTTTTTGTAATTTAGTTTAGTTGATATAATTGTAGATAATTGTAGATAGTTTATTTAATTTATTTATTGATAGTGTAGTGTTAGGTTTAATTGTAACTTAGGTTAGGATTTATTTTACAGGTAATTTTGTAATTATTTTAACTTGGTAACTATTAAATAGTTCTTAACTATTTAATAGCTATTGTACCTGGTTAAAATAAATACAAAGTTGCCTGTAAAATAAATATTAATCCTAAAATAGCTACAATATAATTAGTATTTATATTGTAGCTATATTAGGGTTTATTTTACAGGTAAGTATTTAGCTTTAAATAGGAATAATTTATTTAATAAGATTTATTTTATTTTGTTATATTTAAATTATATTTAATTTAGGGGGGTGTTAGGGTTAGGGTTAGACTTAGCTTTAGGGGTTAATACATTTATCATAGTAGCGGTGAGGTCCGGTCGGCAGATTATGGGTTAATAATTGTAGGTAGGTGGCGGCGACGTTGGGGGCGGCAGATTAGGGGTTAATAAATATAATATAGGGGTTGGCGGTGTTAGGGGCAGCAGATTAGGGGTACATAGGGATAACGTAGGTTGCGGCGGTGTACGGAGCGGCAGATTAGGGGTTAAAAATAATATGCAGGGGTCAGCGATAGCGGGGTCGGCAGATTAGGGGTTAATAAGTGTAAGGTTAGGGGTGTTTAGACTCGGGGTACATGTTAGGGTGTTAGGTGCAGACTTAGGAAGTGTTTCCCCATAGGAAACAATGGGGCTGCATTAGGAGCTGAACGCTGCTTTGTTGTTTTTCAGCTCAAACTGCCCCATTGTTTCCTATGGGGGAATCGTGCATGAGCACATTTTTGAAGCTGGCCGCGTCCGTAAGCACTGCTGGTATTTAGAGTTGAAGTGGCGGTAAATTATGCTATACGCTCCCTTTTTGGAGCCTAACGCAGCCCTTCAGAGAACTCTCAATACCAGCGGTATTTAAAAGGTGCGGGGGAAAAAATACACGGATAGCTAACGCACCCCTTTTTAACTCTAAATCTAGCCGTATGTGAGCTCAGCTTGTATTTTATACTTAGTAGTATCTGTACAGTTCCTTCGTAAACGCATATATTTGCCTTTAGGGATGCCTTTTTTGAGATGTTCAGGGTAGTGCAAATTTGCTCTTAGAATGTGTTACCTGATGTTGATTTATGATAGGTCTCAGTATCAATATGATCTGTAATTAGTTTAAGTAAGACGTCTAGGAAAGACAATTATGTTGAACTATTGTATGTAAATTTTAAGTTCATATCATTATTATTTATATAATTCATAAAGTTTTGGGGTTATTCTGTATTACCTCTCCATACCAGTAACAGGTCGTCTATATATCTAAAATAGGCTTTTATGTGTTGTTTAAAAGGGTTACTATCCGAATAAATTCTTATTAATTCAAAAAAACTTAAGTATAAATTAGCATAAGAGGGGGCAAATTTTGCCCCATCGCTGTACCGCATTTTTGTACATAGAAGTTTCCCATAAACAAAAAATAATTATGTGTCAATAGATATCCTGTGGCTTCAATTAGAAATCCTATACATTCTGCATCAAAATTAGTTAACATATTCAACATCTGTTGTAGGGCAAAAAGCCCTTGGATATGTTGGATGCAGGAATAAAGTGAGGACACATCAGTTGAAACCAGGATACAGTCCTTGTCAATGGTTACCTCATGTAACATTTTTAGGAGGTGTTTAGTATCTCTAACATGGCCTGGGGTGATAGCTACAATTGGTTGTAGTTGCTCATCAATAAATGCTCCCAATTTTTCACCTAAAGTATCAATAACAGATATAATAGGTCTGCCTGGGAGAGAGGTAGAATCCTTGTGAATCTTTTGGATGTGTTTAAAAACAGATACTTGGGGATGATCAATTCTATTGTTGTGACAGTAATAAAAACTCTATATACTGAGTTAATAAGGAAGGAATCTAATTCCTTCTGGAATTTAGCCGTAGGGTTAAAGCTGAGTTTAATGTAGGTGTTTGTGTCTTCAAGTTGTCTCAGTGCTTCTGCAATGTATTTATCTCTATTCTGAATCACAACTGAGCCACCCTTATCAGAGTTAGTAATTACCAAATTTTGGTTATTCTTTAACTTATTCCAAGCTTGTCTTTCTTTAATAGTTAAGTTATTTGACTTTCTGGATTTTTTCTTTTTTATGTCCTGATATAGATCATTATAGATCATATTTTAAACTTAGCTTGTTGAAGTTAACCCTATCCCTGACGAAGTGTTGTAACGGCACGAAACATGTTGGAGTAGGTGAGCAGTTGCTGGCTGCTTCACTGGCTGTGATATTTGTTTATGCTTGAGAACTTTTATGTGCATTTACTAATAAAAACAGAATTTATGCTTACCTGATAAATTACTTTCTCCAACGGTGTGTCCGGTCCACGGCGTCATCCTTACTTGTGGGATATCTCTTTCCCAACAGGAAATGGCAAAGAGTCCCAGCAAAGCTGGCCATATAGTCCCTCCTAGGCTCCGCCAACCCCAGTCATTCGACCGACGGACAGGAGGAAATATATATAGGAGAAACCATATGGTACCGTGGTGACTGTAGTTAGAGAAAATAATTCATCAGACCTGATTAAAAAACCAGGGCGGGCCGTGGACCGGACACACCGTTGGAGAAAGTAATTTATCAGGTAAGCATAAATTCTGTTTTCTCCAACATTGGTGTGTCCGGTCCACGGCGTCATCCTTACTTGTGGGAACCAATACCAAAGCTTTAGGACACGGATGAAGGGAGGGAGCAAATCAGGTTACCTAAACGGCAGGCACAACAGCTTGAAGACCAAGTCGCTGCCTTACATATCTGGCCACAGCCCTAGTGGAGTGAGCTGTGATTCTTTCAGGAGGCTGCCGTCCGGCAGTCTCATAAGCCAATCGGATGATGCTTTTAAGCCAAAAGGAAAGAGAGGTAGAAGTCGCTTTTTGACCTCTCCTTTTACCAGAATAAACAAAAAACAAGGAAGATGTTTGTCTGAAATCTTTTGTAGCCTCTAAATAGAATTTTAGAGCACGGACTACGTCCAAATTGTGTAACAAACGTTCCTTCTTTGAAACTGGATTCGGACATAAAGAAGGTACAACTATCTCCTGGTTAATATTTTTGTTAGAAACAACCTTAGGAAGAAAACCAGGCTTAGTACGCAAAACCACCTTATCTGCATGGAACACCAGATAGGGCGGAGAACACTGCAGAGCAGATAACTCTGAAACTCTTCTAGCAGAAGAAATTGCAACCAAAAACAAAACTTTCCAAGATAGTAACTTAATATCTATGGAATGTAAAGGTTCAAACGGAACCCCTTGAAGAACTGAAAGAACTAGATTTAGACTCCAGGGAGGAGTCAAAGGTCTGTAAACAGGCTTGATCCTAACCAGAGCCTAAACAAATGCTTGAACATCTGGCACAGCTGCCAGTCTTTTGTGTAGTAAGACAGATAAAGCAGAGATCTGTCCCTTTAGAGAACTTGCAGATAATCCTTTCTCCAAACCTTCTTGTAGAAAGGAGAGAATCTTAGGAATTTTTATCTTATTCCATGGGAATCCTTTGGATTCACACCAACAGATATATCTTTTCCATATTTTATGGTAAATCTTTCTAGTTACCGGTTTTCTGGCCTGAACCAGAGTATCTATCACAGAATCTGAAAACCCACGCTTCGATAGAATCAAGCGTTCAATCTCCAAGCCGTCAGCTGGAGGGAGACCAGATTTGGATGTTCGAATGGACCCTGAACAAGAAGGTCCTGTCTCAAAGGTAGCTTCCATGGTGGAACCGATGACATATTCACCAGGTCTGCATACCAAGTCCTGCGTGGCCACGCAGGAGCTATCAAGATCACGAGGCCCTCTCCTGATTGATCCTGGCTACCAGCCTGGGAATGAGAGGAAACGGTGGAAATACATAAGCTAGGTTGAAGGTCCAAGGTGCTACTAGTGCATCTACTAGAGTCACCTTGGGATCCCTGGATCTGGACCCGTAGCAAGGAACCTTGAAGTTCTGACGAGACGCCATCAGATCCATGTCTGGAATGCCCCATAATTGGGTTATTTGGGCAAAGATCTCCGGGTGGAGTTCCCACTCCCCCGGATGGAATGTCTGACGACTAAGAAAATCCGCCTCCCAGTTTTCCACACCTGGGATGTGGATCGCAGACAGGTGGCAGGAGTGATCCTCCGCCCATTGAATTATTTTGGTCACTTCTTTCATCGCCAGGGAACTCCTTGTTCCCCCCTGATGATTGATATACGCAATGGTCGTCATGTTGTCTGATTGGAACCTTATGAATCTGGCCTTTGCTAGTTGAGGCCAAGCCCTGAGAGCATTGAATATCACTCTCAGTTCCAGAATGTTTATCAGAAGAAGAGACTCTTCCCGAGACCATAGACCCTGAGCTTTCAGGGATTCCCAGACCGCGCCCCAGCCCACTAGACTGGCGTCGGTCGTGACAATGACCCACTCTGGCCTGCGGAAGCTCATTCCCTGGGACAGATGGTCCAGGGTCAGCCACCAACAGAGTGAATCTCTGGTCTTCTGATCTACTTGAATCATTGGAGACAAGTCTGTATAGTCCCCATTCCACTGTTTGAGCATGCACAGTTGTAATGGTCTTAGATGAATTCGTGCAAAAGGAACTATGTCCATTGCTGCAACCATCAACCCTACTACTTCCATGCACTGCGCTATGGAAGGACGAGGAACAGAATGAAGAACTTGACAAGAGCTTAGAAGATTGATTTTCTGACCTCTGTCAGAAAAATCCTCATTTCTAAGGAATCTATTATTGTTCCCAAGAAGGAAACGCTTGTCGACGGAGACAGAGAACTTTTTTCTATGTTCACCTTCCATCCGTGTGATCTGAGAAAGGCCAGAACGATGTCTGTATGAGCCTTTGCTTTTGACAGGGACGACGCTTGTATTAGAATGTCGTCCAAGTAAGGTACTACTGCAATGCCCCTCGGTCTTAGAACCGCTAGAAGGGACCCTAGCACCTTTGTGAAAATCCTTGGAGCAGTGGCTAACCCGAATGGGAGGGCCACAAACTGGTAATGCTTGTCCAGAAAAGCGAACCTTAGGAACTGATGATGTTCTTTGTGGATAGGAATATGTAGGTACGCATCCTTTAGATCCACGGTAGTCATAAATTGACTTTCCTGGATAGTGGGTAGAATCGTTCGAATGGTTTCCATCTTGAACGATGGTACCCTGAGAAATTTGTTTAGGATCTTCAAATCCAAAATTGGTCTGAAAGTTCCCTCTTTTTTGGGAACTACGAACAGATTGGAATAAAATCCCATTCCTTGTTCCTTTATTGGAACTGGGTGTATCACTCCCATCTTTAACAGGTCTTCTACACAATGTAAGAATGCCTGTCTCTTTATTTGGTTTGAGGATAAGTGAGACATGTGGAACCTTCCCCTTGGGGGTAGTTCCTTGAATTCCAGGAGATAACCTTGAGAAACTATTTCTAGCGCCCAGGGATCCTGAACATCTCTTGCCCAAGCCTGAGCAAAGAGAGAGAGTCTGCCCCCCACTAGATCCGGTCCCGGATCAGGGGCTACTCCTTCATGCTGTTTTGTTAGCAGCGGCAAGCTTCTTGGCCTGCTTACCCTTATTCCAGCCTTGCATCGGTTTCCAGGCTGGTTTGGGTTGTGAGGCATTACCCTCTTGCTTAGAGGATGCAGAATTAGAGGCCGGTCCGTTCCTGAAATTGCGAAAAGAATGAAAATTAGACTTATTTTTGGCCTTGAAAGGCCTATCTTGTGGAAGGGCGTGGCCCTTTCCCCCAGTGATGTCTGAAATAATCTCTTTCAATTCTGGTCCAAATAGAGTTTTACCTTTGAAAGGGATGTTAAGCAATTTTGTCTTGGATGACACATCCGCTGACCAAGACTTTAGCCAAAGCGCTCTGCGCGCCACGATAGCAAACCCTGAATTTTTCGCCGCTAATCTAGCTAATTGCAAAGCGGCATCTAAAATAAAAGAGTTAGCCAATTTAAGTGCGTGAACTCTGTCCATAACCTCCTCATATGGAGTCTCTCTACTGAGCGACTTTTCTAGTTCCTTGAACCAGAACCACGCTGCTGTAGTGACAGGAACAATGCACGAAATGGGTTGTAGAAGGTAACCTTGCTGTACAAAAATCTTTTTAAGCAAATCTTCCAATTTTTTATCCATAGGATCTTTGAAAGCACAACTATCTTCGATAGGAATAGTAGTGCGTTTGTTTAGAGTAGAAACTGCCCCCTCGACCTTAGGGACTGTCTGCCATAAGTCCTTTCTGGGGTCGACCATAGGAAATAATTTCTTAAATATAGGGGGGGGGACAAAAGGTATGCCGGGCTTTTCCCACTCCTTATTTACTATGTCCGCCACCCGCTTGGGTATAGGAAAAGCGTTGTGGTGCACCGGAACCTCTAGGAACTTGTCCATCTTGCATAATTTCTCTGGAATGACCAAGTTGTCACAATCATCCAGAGTAGATAACACCTCCTTAAGCAGTGCGCAGAGATGTTCTAATTTAAATTTAAATGTCACAACATTAGGTTCAGCTTGTTGAGAAATTTTTCCTGAATCTGAAATTTCTCCATCTGACAAAACCTCCCTCATGGCCCCTTCAGATTGGTGTGAGGGTATGACAGAACAATTATCATCAGCGCCCTCCTGCTCTTCAGTGTTTAAAACAGAGCAATCGCGCTTTCTCTGATAAGTAGGCATTTTGGATAAAATATTTGCTATGGAGTTATCCATTACAGCCGTTAATTGTTGCATGGTAATAAGCATTGGCGCACTAGATGTACTAGGGGCCTCCTGCGTGGGCAAAACTGGTGTAGACACAGTAGGAGATGATGTAGTATCATGTTTACTCCCCTCATCAGAGGAATCATCTTGGGCAATTTCATTATCTGTGGCAGTACTGTCCTTACTTTGTTTGGACGCTATGGCACAATTATCACATAAATTTAAATGGGGAGACACATTGGCTTTCATACATATAGAACATAGCTTATCTGAAGGTACAGACATGTTAAACAGGCTTAAACTTGTCAACAAAGCACAAAAAACTTTTAAAACAAAACCGTTACTGTCTCTTTAAATTTTAAACAGAAAACACTTTATTACTGAATATGTGAAAAAGTATGAAGGAATTGTTCAAAAATTACCAAAATTTCACCACAGTGTCTTAAAGCATTAATAGTATTGCACACCAAATTTTTTTAACCCTTAAAATAACAGAACCGGAGCCGTTTACAAATTTAACCCCTATACAGTCCCAGCTATAGCCTTTGCTGAGACCCAACCAAGCCCAGAGGGGAATACGATACCAATTGATGCCTTCTAGAAGCTTTTCCAGCAAATTTCAGATCCTCACACATGCATCTGCATGCCCTGCTCTCAAAAAACAACTGCGCAGTAATGGCGCGAAAATGAGGCTCAGTCTACAACTAGGAAGGCCCACTGACTGGAAAAGGTGTCTAACATAGTGCCTGCCGTTTAATAAACATTCCCCAAGTTTATAAATGCAAATTGTCAGCATAAATATGAATAAAATGCCCAAATCTTAAACGTATTAACCCCTAATCTGCCCCCCCTACACCGTCGCCACCTATACTAAAATTATTAACCCCTAAACCTAAGTCTAACCCTAACCCTAACACCCCCCTAACTTAAATATTAATTAAATAAATCTAAATAAATCTAAATAATATTTCTCTTATTAACTAAGTTAATCCTATTTAAAACTAAATACTTACCTTTAATATAGCTACAATATAAATAATAATTATATTGTAGCTATTTTAGGCCTAGATTTGGAGTTCGGCGGTAGCCGTCAAAACCAGCGTTAGAGGCTCCTAACGCTGGTTTTGGCCGCCCGCTGGTATTTGGAGTCAGTGATTAAAGGGTCTAACGCTCACTTTTCAGCCGCGACTTTTCCATACCGCAGATCCCCCTACGCCATTTGCGTAGCCTATCTTTTCAATGGGATCTTTCTAACGCTGGTATTTAGAGTCGTTTCTGAAGTGAGCGTTAGAGCTCTAACGACAAGATTCCAGCCGCCTGAAAATAGCAAGAGTTAAGAGCCGGTTCATAAAGCTCTTAACTACTGTACCCTAAAGTACACTAACACCCATAAACTACCTATGTACCCCTAAACCGAGGTCCCCCCACATCGCCGCCACTCGATTTAAATTTTTAACCCCTAATCTGCCGACCGCCACCTACGTTATACTTATGTACCCCTAATCTGCTGCCCCTAACCCCGCCGACCCCTATATTATATTTCTTAACCCCTAACTTGCCCCCCACAACGTCGCCGCCAGCTACTTAAAATAATTAACCCCTAATCTTCCGACCGCAAATCGCCGCCACCTACGTTATCCCTATGTACCCCTAATCTGCTGCCCCTAACATCGCCGACCCCTATATTATATTTATTAACCCCTAATCTGCCCCCCTCAACGTCGCCGACACCTGCCTACACTTATTAACCCCTAATCTGCCGAGCGGACCTGAGCGCTACTATAATAAAGTTATTAACCCCTAATCCGCCTCACTAACCCTATCATAAATAGTATTAACCCCTAATCTGCCCTCCCTAACATCGCCGACACCTAACTTCAATTATTAACCCTAATCTGCCGACCGGAGCTCACCGCTATTCTAATAAATGTATTAACCCCTATAGCTAAGTCTAACCCTAACACTAACACCCCCCTAAGTTAAATATAATTTTTATCTAACTAAATAAATTAACTCTTATTAAATAAATGATTCCTATTTAAAGCTAAATACTTACCTGTAAAATACATCCTAATATAGCTACAATATAAATTATAATTATATTATAGCTATTTTAGTATTAATATTTATTTTACAGGCAACTTTGTAATTATTTTAACCAGGTACAATAGCTATTAAATAGTTAAGAACTATTTAATAGCTACCTAGTTAAAATAATAACAAATTTACCTGTAAAATAAATCCTAGCCTAAGATATAATTAAACCTAACACTACCCTATCAATAAAATAATTAAATAAACTACCTACAATTACCTACAATTAACCTAACACTACACTATCAATAAATTAATTAAACACAATTCCTACAAATAAATACAATTAAATAAACTAGCTAAAGTACAAAAAATAAAAAAGAACTAAGTTACAGAAAATAAAAAAATATTTACAAACATAATAAAAATATTACAACAATTTTAAACTAATTACACCTACTCTAAGCCCCCTAATAAAATAACAAAGCCCCCCAAAATAAAAAATTCCCTACCCTATTCTAAATTAAAAAAGTTACAAGCTCTTTTACCTTACCAGCCCTGAACAGGGCCCTTTGCGGGGCATGCCCCAAGAATTTCAGCTCTTTTGCCTGTAAAAGAATAAATACAATACCCCCCCCCAACATTACAACCCACCACCCACATACCCCTAATCTAACCCAAACCCCCCTTAAATAAACCTAGCACTAAGCCCCTGAAGATCTTCCTACCTTGTCTTCACCATACCAGGTTCACCGATCCGTCCTGAAGAGCTCCTCCGATGTCCTGATCCAAGCCCAAGCGGGGGCTGAAGAGGTCCATGATCCGGTCAAAGTCTTCATCCAAGCGGGGCAGAAGAGGATCTTCCATCCGATTGAAGTCATCATCCAGGCGGCATCTTCTATGGTCTTCCATCCGGAGCGAAGCGGCAGGATCCTGAAGACCTCCAGCGCGGAACATCCATCCGGACCGACGACTGAACGACGAATGACTGTTCCTTTAAGGGACGTCATCCAAGATGGCGTCCCTCGAATTCCGATTGGCTGATAGGATTCTATCAGCCAATCGGAATTAAGGTAGGAATTTTCTGATTGGCTGATGGAATCAGCCAATCAGAATCAAGTTCAATCCGATTTGCTGATCCAATCAGCCAATCAGATTGAGCTTGCATTCTATTGGCTGTTCTGATCAGCCAATAGAATGCGAGCTCAATCTGATTGGCTGATTGGATCGGCCAATCGGATTGAACTAGATTCTGATTGGCTGATTCCATCAGCCAATCAGAAAATTCCTACCTTAATTCCGATTGGCTGATAGAATCCTATCAGCCAATCGGAATTCGAGGGACGCCATCTTGGATGACGTCCCTTAAAGGAACAGTCATTCGTCGTTCAGTCGTCGGTCCGGATGGATGTTCCGCGCTGGAGGTCTTCAGGATCCTGCCGCTTCGCTCCGGATGGAAGACCATAGAAGATGCCGCCTGGATGATGACTTCAATCGGATGGAAGATCCTCTTCTGCCCCGCTTGGATGAAGACTTTGACCGGATCATGGACCTCTTCAGCCCCTGCTTGGGCTTGGATCAGGACATCGGAGGAGCTCTTCAGGACGGATCGGTGAACCTGGTATGGTGAAGACAAGGTAGGAAGATCTTCAGGGGCTTAGTGCTAGGTTTATTTAAGGGGGGTTTGGGTTAGATTAGGGGTATGTGGGTGGTGGGTTGTAATGTTGGTGGGGGGGTATTGTATTTATTCTTTTACAGGCAAAAGAGCTGAAATTCTTGGGGCATGCCCCGCAAAGGGCCCTGTTCAGGGCTGGTAAGGTAAAAGAGCTTGTAACTTTTTTAATTTAGAATAGGGTAGGGAATTTTTTATTTTGGGGGGCTTTGTTATTTTATTAGGGGGCTTAGAGTAGGTGTAATTAGTTTAAAATTGTTGTAATATTTTTATTATGTTTGTAAATATTTTTTTATTTTCTGTAACTTAGTTCTTTTTTATTTTTTGTACTTTAGCTAGTTTATTTAATTGTATTTATTTGTAGGAATTGTGTTTAATTAATTTATTGATAGTGTAGTGTTAGGTTAATTGTAGGTAATTGTCGGTAGTTTATTTAATTATTTTATTGATAGTCTAGTGTTAGGTTTAATTATATCTTAGGTTAGGATTTATTTTACAGGTAAATTTGTTATTATTTTAACTAGGTAACTATTAAATAGTTCTTAACTATTTAATAGCTATTGTACCTGGTTAAAATAATTACAAAGTTGCCTGTAAAATAAATATTAATCCTAAAATAGCTATAATATAATTATAATTTATATTGTAGCTATATTAGGATGTATTTTACAGGTAAGTATTTAGCTTTAAATAGGAATCATTTATTTAATAAGAGTTAATTTATTTCGTTAGATAAAAATTATATTTAACTTAGGGGGGTGTTAGTGTTAGGGTTAGACTTAGCTTTAGGGGTTAATACATTTATTAGAATAGCGGTGAGCTCCGGTCGGCAGATTAGGGGTTAATAATTGAAGTTAGGTGTCGGCGATGTTAGGGAGGGCAGATTAGGGGTTAATACTATTTATGATAGGGTTAGTGAGGCGGGTTAGGGGTTCATAACTTTATTATAGTAGCGCTCAGGTCCGCTCGGCAGATTAGGGGTTAATAAATGTAGGCAGGTGTCGGCGACGTTGAGGGGGGCAGATTAGGGGTTAATAAATATAATATAGGGGTCGGCGATGTTAGGGCAGCAGATTAGGGGTACATAGGGATAACGTAGGTGGCGGCGGTTTACGGAGCGGCAGATTAGGGGTTAAAAAAAATATGCAGGGGTCAGCGATAGCGGGGGCGGCAGATTAGGGGTTAATAAGTGTAAGGTTAGGGGTGTTTAGACTCGGGGTACATGTTAGAGTGTTAGGTGCAGACGTAGGAAATGTTTCCCCATAGGAAACAATGGGGCTGCGTTAGGAGCTGAACGCTGCTTTTTTGCAGGTGTTAGGTTTTTTTCCAGCTCAAACAGCCCCATTGTTTCCTATGGGAGAATCGTGCATGAGCACGTTTTTGAGGCCGGCCGCATCCGTAAGCAACTCTGGTATCGAGAGTTGCATTTGCGGAAAAAATGCTCTACGCTCCTTTTTTGGAGCCTAACGCAGCATTTGATTAAACTCTCGATACCAGAGTTAAATTTATGGTGCGGCCAGAAAAAAGCCCGCGGAGCGTTAACAGCCCTTTTACCGCCGAACTCCAAATCTAGGCCTTAGGATTTATTTTTATTTTACAGGCAGCTTTCAATTTATTTTAATTAGGTACAATAGCTATTAAATAGTTATTAACTATTTAATAACTACCTAGTTAAAATAAAGAGAAATGTACCTGTAAAATAAATCCTAACCTAAGTTACAATTACACCTAACACTACACTATACTTTAATAAATTATTCCTATTTAAAACTAAATACCTGTAAAATAAACCCTAAGATAGCTACAATGTAATTAATAATTACATTGTAGCTATTTTAGGATTTATATTTATTTTACAGGTAACTTTGTATCTATTTTAGCTAGTTTGAATAGTTATTAAATAGTTATTAACTATTTAATTACTACCTAGCTAAAATAAATACAAAATTAACTGTAAAATAAATCCTAACCTAAGTTACAATTAAACCTAAAACTACACTATCATTAAATTAATTAAATAAATTACCTACAGGGGGGTGGAGCCAGCAACCGACAAGACAAGACGTGTATTAGGGAGCTCCTGCAGCTAATGTACATCTAACGGATTTTACAGAGACAGATCTTAGCAAACCTGAGGAGAAAGAGCCCACATTGCAAATAAACTCATACTCTGATTGTTTTTCAACTTGATGGGACTTTTGTTACATAAAAACTGCGTCTACTCCCCTGGAGAGCTGTGACTCAGTACACACAAAATGGCGGCTCAGTCTTATGCTTCACAGCGTAAGCTAACTATCTGAAAAAGCACTGCAACCTGAGCTTGCCTGAGGAAAGGATCCCTTTGGCGAGGACTGTATATATCTTTAAAGATTTTCACTTGCTTTACACACCTACGCTTTCATTATGGCACCGGGTGAAGAGGAACGTTATATCGCTATACAGGCAGCCCTAAATGAGATGGAGGCTAGAATGTCTGCCGGATTTGCTAGTGTGTTGGAGGCCATAAAACTCGGCATGACACCTTCTAAGACCCCAGCATGCAACGAGACAGAAAGCGCTCCACTGCCGACTTATAAAGGTCAATCCGACTCTCCGGGAGAACAGACCGCAGTGGCTACAGAGGACCTCACCGGGGTTGTGTTTAGTCCTACCACAGATCTTGCCCCATACTGCGACAGCCTTGCTTGGGGGGAAGTAGCCCGCCATCGAGTACTTGAAGTCAAGCAATGGAATGAGCCGAGGGAGACCCCCTTAGGGAACGATCCGGTAAGCTGCTCATCAGAGGTTGGGTACCGAGAGGAGCTCCGATCCCTTACACATGTTGAAGCACTTAATGCTCCCATACATGTACAGCTAGAAGGCAATACACTGCTATGTGATAAAAAGACCAAGTCGACACAGAAGGTCTCTGAGAGTCAATTCTCTGACAAACCATCAAGGGTGCTGATTTTCCATAAAAGCATAACTGCCTTTCTTACTGCCCTTATGTGTCATCGAGACTTTAGTGACTTAGTGAAATACCGGGTCTTGGTTACTAAGCTGTGCTCATTACACTTGTTTACCCTGGGGAGGTCATCATGGGACCCGGGGAGACTCTCTCACCACTAATCTTGAGTTGTGATAATGGACAGCTCACCACTGACAGAATCCTATAAAATCTGTCACATTTGGATCAGTGGAACCCATGCTCTAATACATTTCAGGAACTTGGTAGTTCTCCCCTGTTTACCAGACTGTAACTGATCAGTAATGTGTTAGGTTTGCTACCATTATTCAGTCACTTTTCCCCACTGTTGGATAATACCAGACTTTCATTCTACATCAGCTAACTCCCTAAATGATGAGTTATCACACTGAGCAGCTGGGGAACTTTTCTTGGGTTATTAAGCCTAACTATTACTCATATGCTATGTTTGTTATAATATAAGCCCTTAGTGGCATTTTTTTTATCTAGTTGTCAATAAGCTAAATGTACTAACTAATCGACGCTATTAATTTGGAAATAGTGAACATCTCCTTATTACTGTTTTGAACCCACCTACCCTGATGCATGAGATACCCCATTTTATAATATGTGCAGTAGATCTGACTATTGCATATAACTTGCTGGTGTTAGCCTTATATTAGCAGACCTCAGGGGTCACACAAGAGCTATTGTTATATCAACTATACTGTCAATTGGTTGCTATGTAAGTTGAGAGCCAATGGATTTATAATTCTGTAGTTCCAACTATGTTCTTCTTTGCATTTAGACTACTGTAAATCCAACCTACTAGTACTAACCTGGAGGGGTTCTATACATATAGCTCCGCAATTAATCAGGAATCCCAATATTCAGCTGTTTGCCATGCTAGTTAATAAGGGGACCCTGGATTTATTGTCTGTATCGTTAGTATGTCTTTAACATATAGATGATTCTTGTGAGCTACTTGGGATAGTACAAGCCATCTCTTTATGTTCTCAGGAGCTTATCTTCGCAGTTAAATCCAGTCACTTAAATCTAATTTGATTTTAAGTTATCTTTGCGCTGCTTCAGCCAATTATCTCCATCTTTAATTACCTTTTATGAAACTAGTCAGGGGTAAATAATGACTTTGGTATTACAATAATCACAAATTCAAATTATTCCTTAATCTCGCAGTCTTACTATACCTGTTACTGTTTGACTTGTTAATTTTATTTTGGTAAGCGGCATGTTGCTGATTTTGTTTATGAGATGCGTCTCTTTTGCTTGGACTGCGAGCTCACAACGTTCTTCCTGTTTACATAATTATGCAACCAGTAGTTATTATTGTAATGCCTATATATATATGATGTTTCTACTGTTGATTAATTGTTTAATGAGGTTCAAGGTATGTTTTAGCTGCAATGGTCTATTATTGTGTGTTGTTGTTATGCTAATTTACTCAAGTTCTCATTTACTTTATTTAACTATATCGGGCTACATTCCAGAATACTTTTCTTTATAATATTGTTCTGATAGACATCCCTTTAGTAATTTATAACTGCTATAACGCTATTTCAGGTGATTTTTGTAGGGACCACTCCAGTAAAGTCTACTCACATGATTGTTCATGCTCTGCTTTTCAGGAGACTGAAATCATTGAATAATATGTTCACTTTAGTAAGCGTGGTCTATATGGGAGTATCTCATTGATGGTGAATATTTAATTATTACATGACACCCACCATTGTGCTTTGCTGTACTGTCAGCGGCCGAGACAGTGTGGCATCTATAGAGTTTCATACCTTACAGCTAGTACTACGTTAGAAAAAGAGATGCGCCATTTGAAACCTAAGAGTGATCCCCTATAGTTATAGATGAACAGGCGTTAACTACTTTTATTTTATCACTATCTTATATTGTTATATACATACATTGTTATAAGATTTACGCACGATGTATATAGAGAATAAGTTTATACTGCAGTATGCATTAAAGCTCTGTACCCTCTGTATATTCCTATATTTGATATGCTACCTGGCTCCGCCCTCCCACCCCCCCATTATAATCTTTACTGTTGAGTATTGTATTTTGAATTTATAATAGCCCAGTCCCCCTCCTTATTGTCTCACTGAGCAGCTCTTGTCTGCTGATATCCCCCCCCCATATCCAAGCTTATAGGCCCAAGAGTGGCCACTCCAAAAGCCAACTTCCTCATTACTGTTTATTTCAGTCTTCAAAGGTCCAAAAGTGACCCCTAATGTCAAAGAGGAACTAACTGTGGATATAAAATATCAGAAAATGAGAAATCATTTTGGTAACTTTAGAGTCTAACTTTTATTAATGTCTTGTCAACTCTTATGTCTGGGTCCTTATCCTATATTTATATAGATTGTTTTATGATACCAAGACCCGACTGTTGGTCATCATAATTTGTTCTTGACTGAATGTCTTTTTTTTTAAATTATATATAAAGTTACTTGGAAACTGTGTTTATACAAACAAAATGTTATCCCTGCGTGGATATTAATAGTATACATGTTTGTATCTACTTTTCTCAATAAAAAATCTTTGTTTGAAAAAAAAAAAAAATTACCTACAAATAACTACAATTAAATACAATTAAATAAACTAACTAAAGTACAAAAAATAAAAAAAGCTAAGTTACAAAAAATAAAAAAAATAAGTTACAAACATTTAACAAATATTACAACAATTTTAAGCTACTTACACCTAATCTAAGCCCCCTAATAAAATAACAAAGCCCCCCAAAATAAAAAAATGCCCTACCCTATTCTAAATTAAAAAGTTACCAGCTCTTTTACCTTACCAGCCCTTAAAAGGGCCTTTTGCAGGGCATGCCCCTAAGAATTCTGCTCTTTTGCCTGTAAAAGAAAAATACAACCCCCCCAACATTAAAACCCACCACCCACATACGCCTAATCTAACCCAAACCCCCCTTAAATAAACCTAACACTAACCCCCTGAAGTTCATCCTACCTTGAGTCGTCTTCAGCCAACCGACCACCGATGGAACCGAAGAGGAGATCCGGAGCGGCAGAAGTCTTCATCCAAGGGGCGCTGAAGAAATCTTCCATCCGAGGAAGTCATCATCCAGGCGGCGCTGAAGAGATCTTCCAACCGGGCGATGTCATCTTCCAAGCGGCATCTTCAATCTTCTTTCTTCCGGATCCATCTTCATCCCGCCCACGCGGAACATCCTTCTTCCCCGACGGCCGACGACTGAATGAAGGTTCCTTTAAGGGACGTCATCCAAGATGGCGTCCCTTCAATTCCGATTGGCTGATAGGATTCTATCAGCCAATCGGAATTAAGGTAGGAAAAATCTGATTGGCTGATTGAATCAGCCAATAAGATTGAAGTTCAATCTGATTGGCTGATCCAATCAGCCAATCAGATTGAGCTCGCATTCTATTGGCTGATCGGAACAGCCAATAGAATGCGAGCTCAATCTGATTGGCTGATTGGATCAGCCAATCGGATTGAACTTCAATCTGATTGGCTGATTGCATCAGCCAATCAGATTTTTCCTACCTTAATTCCGATTGGCTGATAGAATCCTATCAGCCAATCGGAATTGAAGGGACGCCATCTTGGATGACGTCCCTTAAAGGAACCTTCATTCAGTCGTCGGCTGTCGGGGAAGAAGGATGTTCCGCATCGGCGGGATGAAGATGGATCCGGAAGAAAGAAGATTGAAGATGCTGCTTGGAAGATGACATCGCCCGGTTGGAAGATCTCTTCAGCGCCGCCTGGATGATGACTTCATCGGATGGAAGATTTCTTCAGCGCCCCTTGGATGATGACTTCTGCCGCTCCGGATCTCCTCTTCGGTTCAATCGGTGGTCGGCTGGCTGAAGACGACTCAAGGTAGGATGAACTTCAGGGGGGTAGTGTTAGGTTTATTTAAGGGGGGTTTGGGTTAGATTAGGGGTATGTGGGTGGTGGGTTTTAATGTTGGGGGGGTTGTATTTTTCTTTTACAGGCAAAAGAGCAGAATTCTTTGGGGCATGCCCCGCAAAAGGCCCTTTTAAGGGCTGGTAAGGTAAAAGAGCTGGTAACTTTTTAATTTAGAATAGGGTGGGGCATTTTTTATTTTGGGGGGCTTTGTTATTTTATTAGGGGGCTTAGATTAGGTGTAAGTAGCTTAAAATTGTTGTAATATTTGTTTAATGTTTGTAACTTATTTTTTTTATTTTTTGTAACTTAGCTTTTTTTATTTTTTGTACTTTAGTTAGTTTATTTAATTGTATTTAATTGTAGTTATTTGTAGGTAATTTATTTAATTAATGTAATGATAGTGTAGTGTTAGGTTTAATTGTAACTTAGGTTAGGATTTATTTTACAGGTAATTTTGTATTTCTTTTAGCTAGATAGTTATTAAATAGTTAATAACTATTTAATAACTATTCTAACTAGCTAAAATAAATACAAAGTTACCTGTAAAATAAATATAAATCCTAAAATAGCTACAATGTAATTATTAATTACATTGTAGCTATCTCAGGGTTTATTTTACAGGTACGTATTTAGTTTTAAATAGGAATAATTTATTAAAGTATAGTGTAGTCTTAGGTGTAATTGTAACTTAGGTTAGGATTTATTTTACAGGTACATTTCTCTTTATTTTAACTAGGTAGCTATTAAATAGTTATTAACTATTTAATAGCTATTGTACCTAGTTAAAATAAATTGAAAAATGCCTGTAAAATAAAAATAAATCCTAAGATAGCTACAATATAATTATTATTTATATTGTAGCTATATTAGGGTTTATTTTAAAGGTAAGTATTTAGTTTTAAATAGGATTTATTTAGTTAATAATAGTTACATTTATTTAGATGTATTTAATTAATATTTAAGTTAGGGGGGTGTTAGGGTTAGGGTTAGACTTAGGTTTAGGGGTTAATAATTTTATTACAGTGGCGGCGATGTAGGGGGGGAAGGATAGGGGTTAATAAATGTATTATAGGTGGCGACGGTGTAGGGGGGCAGATTAGGGGTTAATAAGTTTAATATAGGTTGCGGTGGGGTCCGGGAGCGGCGGTTTAGGGGTTAAACTATTTATTTAGTTGCGGCGGGGTCCGGGATCGGCAGGATAGGGGTTAATAACTTAATTATAGGTGGCGGCGGTATAGGGGGGCAGGTTAGGGGTCACTAGGTATAATGTAGGTGGCGGCGGGGTCCGGGAGCGGCGATTTAGGGGTTAATACATATATTATAATTGCGGCGGGGACAGGGAGCGGCGGTTTAGGGGTTAATCAGTTTATTATGGTTGCGGTGGGCTCCGGGAGCGGCGGTTTAGGGGTTAACATATTTATTATAGTGGCGGTGGGCTCAGGGAGCGGCGGTTTAGGGGATAATAACTTTATTTAGTTGCGGCGGTGTAGGGGGGGACAGATTAGGGGTTTTTAGACTCGGGGTACATGTTAGGGTGTTACGTGCAGACATCTCCCATAGGAATGAATGGGATGTCTGGCAGCAGCGAACATGAACTTTCGCTATGTTCAGACTCCCATTGATTCCTATGGGATCCGCCGCCTCCAGGGCGGCGGTTTGAAAACCAGGTACGCTGGGCCGGAAAAGTGCCGAGCGCACCTGCTAGTTTTTTGATAACTAGCAAAAGTAGTCAAATTGTGCCGCACTTGTGTGCGGAACATCTGGAGTGACGTAAGAATCGATCTGTGTCGGACTGAGTCCGGCGGATCAAAGCTTACGTCACAAAATTCTACTTTTGCCGGTGTCTAGGGCTTGATAACTAAGGCGAATCAGCCTCGCCTCAAATACGCTGTGGAATTCCAGCGTATTTGAGGTAGACACGTTGATAACTACCCCTCTTAGTCTATCCCCTGCAACAGCAGGACTGCTTTCTGAGGCATGTATACATCCGACACTAAGAGCCCAGGTAAAATTAGCAGTTAAAGACAAGGGGCTCCCTGTACGAAGCAGAGAAAGCTGCTCCGTAGCCTTTGTAGGGCAGGTTCGCATATGCGAGCCTGCTTCCCGCTATGTAAGAAACAGCGGTCATTAGACCGCTGCTTCCTACACCCTACGCCACCTCTTAGGTGGCGAGGCAAAATCACAGAGAGCACGCTCGCTCTCGGTGATTGACAGCCCCTTCAGTCGCGTGATTGGTGGCGCGATTGAAGGGGCAGCATTACACACACTGATGAGTGTGTAATGATACATACGGGCAAGCGGATCAAGAGATCCGCTGCCCATGTGTAGCGAAGGCGGGCGGACAGCTTTGCGAGTTGAGAAGCTGTCCGCCCGCCATTTAGTACATGGAGCCCAAGATTGGAAGTTGGACCCCACATGGACTAACACACCGTATACAAGATTTGGTGAGTGTGTGTTTCCTTTTCTACAATATATTATGCTATATACAGTGATGAACATATGCAATTCTAGCTGAGACGATAAGGTCATTGTGGAAATTTTGTAAGAGACTTTGAAAATATAGAATGCCTTGACATTTACTCCAACACTTGTATTATACCATTCTGACAAGCCGCAAGTGCAGCTGCAAGCATTCTAAACATATATATTAAATTCTCTTATTTTTCAACTTATAATATATCACATCAGCCCTAAAACTTTAGACACCTGATAAAAGTTTTTTTAGGACTGTTTATCAGACTCAATATTTCTAAGGTATGATGTTATATGTGTAATTCTAATTTCCCAATAAATTAACATATGTGTCCCACATTTACTGCTCTTTCTCCTTTTCTACCCAGCCAAAACTACTCCCACGCACCTTGTCATCTCTTCTTCATCCAAAAGTTATATTCAATCCTTGTATCATACAGAATCACAATCACCCTAGACTGGAATGTCAGCTTGTCCTGTTGTTAACACAAACCAATATCTCTTCATCCCTCCTGATCATTCCATGACCCATAATTAGTGTATTTGTATAGAAAAATACATTAAACATGCAGTTTAGTGGTCACTATAGGCAATATGTCCAAAATCTCTTGTTATGGATACCAGGCTGCCAAGGCTACCCCCACTTCCCTACTCACTGGCTCACTGCTTATTACATCGGTTTTGGCCCTTTCATGGCCTATGGGATCTCCCAAACTCTCTCTGTATCATGTTTTACTGTTTGTACCTCCTCATGGAAGAGGTGATCGTTTACCACCTGACCCCTTTCGGGCTGGCCAGGCTCCTGGAACTACTGGCTGACCGGACTACCCCGGATACCCGCTGACCTTTACCCCAAGTCGATCCAGAGGCCCTTTGTCCCAGAGCTCCACTCTTTTGGGGATTGGTACCCCCTGGGGAGAGAAAGAGGTGGGGGGATTACCGGAAGGGAACTCCTTTTGGAACTTGGAGTTTTTGACCCCCTTACAACCCCTACTCCCCCCCCTGGCTTACCTGGTGTACCTTCTATCAGCTGCTGCTCCTTCCCCCAACAAAAAATCATGATGCTTTTTGGACTGGGACACCTTGGGGTCTGAAGCTCTCAACTTACCTGGGAAAAGCCACCGCTCCCCCAGGATCACATCAAAATCACCACCGCTGTATTACGGGAACTCTAGCAAACTATGACTCTATGGGGGCGCCAGTCTGTCTGGAGAGGGGGTGAATGGCAGGAGATCTGGGGGTCAGATAAGACCCTTATCATGATGAGCTGTGTGTATATAGGCAGTGTGTGTTTCACAATAAAGTCTGATTGTGTTTTCACCTGAATACTGGTTTTGTCTGGTTATTTGGGTGGGCTCTAGCTATAATCACTTCTCTCCGTTCTATAGCTAAGTTCCAGATACAGGAAGGACCCTCTTGGTGGAGCTACCCAGTTGGAGTAGCTCGTATCCATCACAACTGGTTGGCAGCGGTGGGATGCTTCTGTCTACCTGGGACATCCAAACCACCAACTTAGCCCTCTTTGGATGGAGCAGCAGTACTCTGAGTTCAAAAAGATACACTTAAAGACTTACTGGAAACTGATGGGCAAGTCGCCAGCAACAAGTCGAAGGCAGCAATCATCGCAAAGCTAATGGAAGGCGAACAGGCTAACCTGGCAGCAGTTGGGGGAGTGACCGGCCCAGTGAGGCATCAACTGGGGGAACAGAAATGTCTGAGATCCAGAGGGAGGTCCGGTGGTGACTGGCCCTCTATGAGACCGCCCCACCACAGGAAATTATCACTCAGATAATTGCCGACGCCACCCTCCTCAAGATGTTGGAGGTCCAGAAGTCTATGGGGGGGAGCTGTGCCGGTCACTCTGGAGCCTCCTCCCCCTCCAAAGAAGCTATGACATGAGGCTTTCCGTGCTTTTAAAGATGGAGATGAGGAGATTGACAGATACCTACAAGTATTTGAGATGCAGTGCGAACTGCAAGGCATTGCCAGTGCTGACAGAGTAACCCTTTTGATTGGGAAGCTTTCTGGGAGAGCCTTGGATGCTTTCAAGGCTATCCCCTTGGAGGACAAAAGGAACTATGACCGGGTGAAGGAACGCATCTTAGTACGATATGCTATCATGCCCTGAAGCTCACCTGCTAAAGTTTTGAGGACTAAGGAGGACAGCCTTTCATGGAGTGGGTGCACCAGTTCACCCAATCCTTGGACTACTGGTTCACAGGCTACCAAGTAACCACCCTGGCCTAAGCCTCCCAGCTCATTCTTCTCAAACACTTTTATGATCACTCCCCGCCAGAGGTACGAGAATGGGTCAGGAATCGGAAGCCCGAGACAGTAGACCAAGCTGCTGTCCTGGCCAACCAGTTCCTGGATGCTCGATGTCAGGTGCGATCTGACCCTCACCAGGTGGATTGCTCCACTGCATCTCTGGCTCGCCCACCGGTGGCTCACTGGTACCCCCCTGCCCTGCAGGCACAACCCCGCTCCTCTGGGCCCAGTCCACCCCAGAAGATGGGATTAAGATGCTACAGATGTGACCAGGTGCACGAGAAATCTGCTTCCCCCACCGACTTCGCCCAGGAGACTTTGAGTAACCCAAGCAGGAACTGAACCAGGGGGGCTAGGAATGCACCATTTTGAGTGGGACTGAGAGCTCCTATACAGGGTAACTAAGGGGGGGAGGCTGGCAGATGCCCAAGCGCCAGCTGGCGTTCCACAAAAGTATCAGTATGACCTGCTGTGCATAGGGCACAACATTTCCCTGGTAGGACACCTAGACATCACCAGAACCCATCACCGACTGACTCAGACCTTTTTCTGGCAAGGGATTACACAAGACATTAGGCAGTACTGTAAGACCTGTGACATTTGCCAGAGAGTAGGCAAGATAGGAGACCACTCCAAAGACTCCTAGAACCCCCTCCCTATCATTGACAAGCCCTTCAGCAGAGTAGCTGTTGACATTGTTGGCCCCTTGCCCCATCCCAGTTCCTCAGGGAAAAAGTATACCCTGACAGTGGAACACTATGCCACCGATTCCCAGAGGCAATACCCCTGGCCAATATCCAAGCTGATACAGTAGCCAACGTGCTGCTCTGGATATTTGCCAGGGTGGGTTTTCACTGGGAGATTTTCTCAGAACAAGAAACTCAGATAACTGCTGAGCTCACACAGCAGCTATGGAGGCTTTGCGGGATAAGACCCCTGCCAAGCTCTCCATACCACCTCCAGACCAACAGACTGTGCGAGAGGTTTAACGGGACCCTGAATCAGTTGCTTAGGATGTTCTTGGCCTCTCACAAAGTTTGGGAAAGATACCTGCCGCACCTCCTGTTTACTTATAGAAAGGTGCCCCAGGAATCCACTGGGTTCCCCCCTTTGAGCTAGTGTAGGGCCCAGAGGGTGAAGGGGCCCCTAAACTTACTTAAAGCCCACTGGGAAGGATTAGTTGGGGAGGAAGGACACTCCATTGTGGGGTATGTCCTGGAGTTCAGGGACAGACTGAAGGACCTCACCAAAAGAGTACGAGAGAACCTTCAGATTATTAGAGAGTCGACAAAACATGTTTTCCACTGACCCTGGGTACACCACGGTAGCAGTGCACCGAGTGGAGACCCCGGGACAGGCGCTCCTGCAGAAGCTGGTGTACCGGGTCCCCAAATCAGTTAGGGAAAGTATGTGCAGCGAACTCAGCAAAGTGCTGGACACAGGCATTATTGAGCCATCCAACAGTCCCTGGGCATCCCTGATGGTGCTGGTACCCAAACGGGATGGGATCACCCGATTTTGCATAGACTACTATATACTCAATGACAGAACCATGACCAATGCTTACCCCATGCCACAGATGACCTCCTAGACTGCATGACAACTTTCTGACCACCTTAGACCTCTGCAAGGGGTACTAACAAATCCCCTTGAATTGGGAATCTATTCCAAAGTCGGCATTCATCAACCCATTCAGCCTTTATCAGTTTAAAGTCATGCCGTTTTGGATGAAGAATGCTCCGGTGACCTTCCAGAGGATGGTAGATCACCTCCTTGGTGACCTCCAGGATTATGCCTGCGAAAACCTGGACAACATTGCAGTCTACAGCGATACCTGGTAGGACAACCTGGACCATCTGGGTACCATTCTGGACAGCATCAAGGCTGCAAGTCTGAATTTTAAGCCATACAAATGTATGGTAGGTCGCTTAGAGGTCCAGTACCTTGGGCACTGAGTAGGCTGAGGGAAGCAGGGTTTGGAGCCAACCAAGATTGAAGCAGTAGCCAACTGGCCAACCCTCAAAACCAAGACCCAAGTCTTTGCTTTCCTAGGGTACTACCGCAAGTTTGTCCCCAACTATAGTGCCATGGTCAAACCTTTGACCGACTTGACCAGAAAACAGTTACCCCGACAAGTCCTGTGGTCACCCGAGTGTGAGGCCACCTTCCAAATCATAAAGACAGCTCTAACTTCTGCCCCTATCCTGGCCGCTCCTAACCTATCCAAACGTTTTTGTGTCCATACAGATGTCTCTATGTTTGGGTTGGCAGCAGTGCTAAGCCAGGTGGAAGAGGAGGGTCATGAACACCCCCATAGCCTATATCAGCAGGAAGCTATTGCCCAGGGAAGTAGGCTATGCGGCAGTGGAAAAAGAATGCTTGGCACTGGTATGGGCCCTCAAGAAATTGCAACCTTACTTATATGGAAGGGTCTTCACCGTGCTCACTGACCACAACCCCCTGGTTTGGCTCAACAGAGTTTCTGGGGACAATGGATGACTGTTGCTGTGGAACCTAGCCTTTCAGCCCTTCAACTTCACCATTCAGTACCGGCTGGAAAGGAGCAATGGGAATGCTTATGGACTCTCCTGGCAAACTGAATTGGAGTAACTCACTGTACAGCCCAAGGCTGACCCATGTGTGGATCTAGCCGGGTCTGCAGGACTTGTCAGAGGAGAGCACTGTCACGGATACTAGACTGCCAAGGCTACCCCCACCCCCTTACTACTTGGCTCACTGCTTATTACATCAGTTTTGGCCCTTTCATGGTTTACAGGATCTCCCAAACTCTCTATGTACCATCTTTTACTGTTTGCACATCCTCATGGAAGAGCTGATCGCTTACCGCCTGAACCCTTTCCGGCTGGCCAGGCTCCTGTAAATACTAGCTGGCCAGACTACCCAGGACGCCTGCTGACCTTTAACCCAGGTTGCTCCAGCAGCCCTTTGTCCCAGAGCTCTGCTCTTTTGGGGATTGGTACCCCCAATCGAGGGCAAGAAGGTAGCTCCCTTTGGAACTTGAGGTTTTGGACCCCACCCCAATCCCTACTCACCCCTGGCTTGCCCGGTGTACCTTTAATCAGCTGCCACTTTGGCCCCCAGCGACGTATAATGTCGCTTTTTGGAAATGTCCGGAGCATTCCACTGGTACCTGGGAATAGATGCCGGCCACCCGGGATCACCTCAAAACCACCGCCTCTGTATTACGGGGACTCTAATGAACTATGGCTCTATGGGGGCGCCAGTCTGTCTGGAGGGAAGGGAATGGCGGGAAATCTGGGGGTCAGATAAGACCCTTATTATGATGAGCTGTGTTTATATAAGCAGTGTGTGTTTCACAATAAATTATGTTATGTCTCTTTGATTTTTTGAGATCTTAAGTGCATTCAACTAGGTCTTCACTAACCTCTTTCTTTGTAGCATTAGTAGATTGTTCTGTGTACTCAAGACCGTCGTTATATAGGGTCAAGGTGGTGTCTGTACTGGTGAGTAATGTCCCATCTAGTGGTGTATGGTGCAAAATTCCCATCTCCAATGCTTGATTAGAAGGTAGTTTCTCATAGATAGACATCAACAGATTTTCAAGTTTTGAATATAGCGTGTCCAAAGGGTTTAGTAAGTCTTCACCCTTCATGACTTTTTTCAGGTATGCAGCTGTAGGGAGTTGAAGGTATCTTTTTTTATATAATTAGGTGCTTGAAGAAAGTCCACTATTATTTTGTCCATAAGTGGTGGTGTAACCGCTGCAAGCCTTTACAGTCCTATCCACTGCTCCAAGATCATTGACACAGCTAATTTGCAAATCCTCACTATGTGAGGAATGTGCAAATCTTTTTTTTTTTGCAATATATGCTGTGGATTTAAACTGATAATTATCGGATAATACTTTTTTCCTTAAGAGCTCATGGAGATGTGTCCTCTGGAGAATGCTGCTTGGACACCCCCCCAGAGCACCAGCATTTGAAACACAGCACTTGCTCAGAAAGCCTAAGGTACTTGTACCATCTGGTAATGACTCAATTTAATTGCTGACATAATACAAGCCCCACTGGGGCTATGATCAGCTGCAGTATTTAAAATGCTGGTGCACTGGGAATATTTATGTATGCTTTACAAGCACGTGCAGAAAGAAATGCTAAAACTAAAACAGTGATAACTTTTACTACAAAGCATTTTTAACAATATATGTATATGGCAATTATGCATCTTTTCAAAGATGTAATTCATATATGTGCATTTAAATTTTGACTGGAATATCCCTTTAAGCTTAAGTTTAGGAATGTATTCATTTTTTTAATTGTAGTAACATGTATTTAATCTCTTAATGACTAGGTTTACATTCTTGTCCATAGATCATCATGCTAGGTCCAGTGCATTAGAGCTGACATGGTTTTACTTTACCTACTTAGCATTGATAATCTGTTCATGAAAATTCTACCTCATCCTGGTTACTAATCAATAACAAGTTGATGGTAATACCCCAATGGATCAATTACCAGAGGTCCTATTCACATATTTTTTTTCTATATCATATATCTATTTAAATTGTGATGTTGTCATCACTTTTAAGCTTAAACAAATATTTAACCATCTAGTTTACTGAACTTTAAAATTATACCTTGGCCATAATTCTATACCTTTCTAAACTTCACTAACACAATATTTGCCGTTATGATTTATCACTTAGTCACTTTTGATTCAATCACTAATAGCCCCTCTAATGAGAGGATATAGATTTCTCATATCAACGTGTAAATTGTTTAAAAGATATTATACAGCACTCACATTATTTTCCTCTTAAAGGGACAGTCTAGTCCAAAATTTGTATTGTGTGAAAACATAAATAATCCCTTTATTATCCATTACCCAGTTTTGCACAGCCAACATGGTTATATTAATATACTTTTACCTCTGTGATTATCTTGTATCTAAACACCTTCTGACAACCACCTTATTAAATGGCTATTTATTTAGTATCTACTGACTTGCATTTTAGCCAATTAATGCTGTGTCCTGCACAATTCCTTATCACATGACTATTTATTTAGTATCTACTGACTTGCATTTTAGCCAATTAGTGCTGTGTTCTGCACAAAATCCATGAAAGCACAGTGTTAACTATATGGCACATATGAATAAGCAAGTGATAAGAGGCTGTCTGTAGTGGCTTAGAAACTAGCAGAAATTTAGAGGTTTAAATGTTATAAAGTATATGTTGGCTGCATAAAGCTGGGGAATGGGTAGTAAAAGTGTTATCTATCTTTTTAAACAATAACAATTTCGGTTTAAACTGTCCCTTTAAAGTATATAAGCTCTTTCACAGAACAGTGTTCTTGTTCTATATATCAGAAGCAGCAAGTATTGCGACTCAAATAAGCACAACAACTATTAAAGGGACAAAAAAAGGCAAAATAAAGGCCCAGATTACGAGTGGAGAGCTATTTAGCCCTTTTGCTCACGTGCTAACTGCACAAGAAGTAAACTCTTTATGCGCTTTGGCTTGTGCTCGTATTACAAGTTGAAAGTAAAAAGTTTTTGCGATCCAACCTGATGCGCAAAAAACCCCAAACTTTGAATATCACGTGTGCAATAACTCCCCCATAGAAGTCAATTGAGAAAAAACGTAATGCCCACAAACGCTCTAACTCGAACGCATATTCTCAAGTGTGCTAATCCAACATTAAAATATGAATATTTGGGGGAGGAGCTAACTACCGAAGTAACCAGACATGTTTTTATGAAGCTCCCGGTATATTCCTGAATAAATTCACCAAAATAAGCTATGCATTTTTAATATAATGCTAAGAATCTCAAAAGTACTCTCAACCCATTGAGAGGAACAGGGATATATCATTTTGAGGATCTACAACCACCATACGCTTTTCAACAACATCATGTGGTGAGATCTACTGTCTTGCACATGGACCTGAGATATCATCTCTCTACCTTTCTGAGAACCCTGGTGGAAAAGACAATATCTAACATTACCTAACTAGGAGAAGAACAGGGGCTACAATTGCTTCCATAAAAGATTTGCATACTGTAGCTATCTGGTTAAAAAAAAAAAAAGAAATATTTCACACTCAAACGTTACCATCAGTATGGAGGCATTGGGAGTCTGGGAACAACAGGCCCAACAGCTTATAATTACGCATTTCCAGAGCCTAAAGGAAAGCCTTGCATCCATTCTACTTTCCTTAATGCCTCCACCAACACAGGAAGCCGACTGTACTGACCCTGAACAGGGTATTTAAAGCTGCATCGCATTAGTACACACGGCTCAGGAGAACTCAGATATTCTCTTAAGCAGACCGGCACTAGATACGATATACTGCAGGCTTGGGTGATCACCAGACACCAGGTTTCTAGCATCAAAAGCCCAGAGGATTTGGAGGCAAGGAGAACCTTGAGATCAGACATCTCTCCTACGCAAATGGAGGCAACACCTGCAGTTTTGCACATACAGTGCGATCCTTCTCAACTAGCCCGGCACCAAGAAATTGTTACAGAGTGTGGAGTCTTTGAAGGGGTCTGCGCCCTCTAACCTTTCAGATGTAGAAGAAAGAGAAGACAAAGTTTGGGCCCAGGAGAGGGGCTCCAAGCGTCACAGGCCTCACTGTTGTTCTATTTGGGAGAAATCCTTTACCATAGGCTTGGACTTTAACCACACTTTCGAGAGAACTGGAATGAGATAAATACAATATATGCCCTAAAACTGTTGCTATAATATGGCACAGGTTTCGACTGGCACACTTATGCTGAGTATGGGTAACAATATACATTGTTCTTTCTTTCATATTAAATATGTCTAAATGCACTATAATGATCTTGCTTACTGCGGTTAAATGTATTGTGCCATTTTCAAACATATACACAACCCCCATGTTAATAACGTGAAGTTGTACTTGTACTGATGACTTATACATGATAACAGAAAGTTGGATATCCTATAGGCATCTCATGCTTTTCTCCTACTAGGACCAACTCAGCCACATATCCTTAATCAGTACATTATCCACTAGAGCAATATCAATTTGCAACCTAATCCTGTCTGACTCATATGAAATATTGTTACTGGTTCCTCAGTTTTGTTCTTGTGTTATATATATATATATATATATATATATATTTATATTTAGGTTCAATATTTTATCTTATTTATAACTGGACTACAATATTATTTGAAATGTGTATACGCAATGTTTTATCAGGGTCATATTTAAGGTATGCCTATTCTACAGGGAACTAATCATCCCCTTTAAATCCGGACTGGCAACAATTATATGTCATTTTTTACATATATACTAGATCTGTCACTCGAGGGGAGTAAAACCACAATTCCAGATTTGTATGCAGGCAAGGTCTCTATCCTTTTGAGTGACCTTTTACTTAAGAATACTATATTTCTTCCCTGTTATTTGAGATGTACATACTATAGTTGCTTATACATTGAGGGTGACTATAAATAATTGGAATAGCAGGGACAAAAACTGTTCATTATTTCAAATATCATTTGATGGTAATCTGGGCACTATTGGGATAGTTAATTATGTATAGTTGACTCTACAGTTCATTTTCAATTGCCAAATATTTATGGTATGTGCTGGTCACATAGGTTTCAGTTCAAACCTACACCATTGGGGGTAATGTATATTGCTATGTATATTGCTATATTTATTACAGTTAACAGCTATTCCCACCTTGGATATGTTACCCACTTAATTATAGCCTGGCATTGAGATATCAGCATTCCTTTGGAGAGCTTCCAAGTTTATTTGATGTTTTTTATAATTACTCTGTTTTTTGTTGTTAACTGATTTTGGTCTTACATCTTACATTTTAGTCGCATAGCCTTAGCCCTTGAATAAAGGCTCAGAGCACAGGTCAGATCCTTAAAATTAATAGTTTAGATATGCTTGCAAAATGGTGGCATAGTGCAAATACCTATTAAACTTGTTCTGTTAGGATAATGCCATTCCCCGCAAACTCTTTAGTGTACCATATTATTCCTATAACTTTTTGCACAGAATTTGGATGTTTCCCAGGTATATTGGACAATCATATTATATGTAGGGTTAAATTATAATTTTCCTACTCTAATCTGCCGCCTAAATTTTAAAACCTGGGCAGTCATATTTAGGTCAATCAACTTTGGCATTCAAGTTGCCTACTTCTGAGTATGATTACAAATTTGAAATAGCAGTTTCTGTGTAATTTGTATACTTGCATTATAGCTTTGCATTTCCCACTGAGAGGGTGCACAACCCTGTTTATATTACCCTAGTCCTGGAGAAGCAGGTGAGCTTGAGAGGAGGTTTGTCTTTTAAATATTATATGTACCTGCCTGCACTTTTTGAATAGATAGGTACTACCTGGGTCACATTATCTAGTACATTTACTCCTGCTTAAGCCTCTTAGAATTTATTATATTTCTCTCTCCTTGAGCCATAAATATTTTCAAGCTGATACGACTCACCTGTGCTGGGTATAGGGCCCATACCCAGTTAACGGGATTTAATTAAGTGAAAAGGAGAAATATGATTTTTTATCATAGTATGGATATACTCATAATTTGCTTTTCGTTAACAAAGGTCACATAACAGCAATTATATCCTTATAGAGGCGGTAGCAATACCACATTATATACCTAGATTATCTTTATCCTAGACTGCCTGTTTTACTCATCAGGCAATGTTACATTTAACATGCGTATATTCTATATACTCCCAGATATTTATACATTTTGTATGGAATGTTTTTACTTTATTACTAACGATAATGGCGTATGATGTTGGTTGTTTGTATCTCCAGTAGTGGTTGAATAGTTTTAGGCTGATATTTCTCATACTTGAGGATTCCCTTACATGTTCAGCAATACTATAATAAGACAACTGACTGTCCTTCTGCCATCACATCACATTACTCTACTCGTTAAGTCTATTGCCCTCTTCTCAGGCTGACGTGTTACATTACTTAACTCAGACCCTAGACCCCCATCGGTAACTTCTAATAAAAAATGGAGGTTATATATTTCTTTATTGTACATCTGGAGAATGTTAATTCCTATGTATTAGGTACTTCAGCATATCATCTGTAATTTGCTCACAATTGTATTCATTTACTTTGTACTATTTCTTGAACCTCAATAAAAAAAATATATTTATATTTATATATGCATACATATGTATTTATGTGTTTATATGTGTATATATGTCTGTAAATACACATATACACATATAAATACATATGTTTAATAATTTTTATTAGTGTTATTATGAGTGAAACTGTATTGTGTAATGTATTTTTTATGTGTTTTTTTTTAATCTTTTTTGTTTTGCAAAACATTTAACCACAGCTCTGAGGACATGCTAACTCGATGAGCGTGAACTTTCATTTATTTGGGAATTTGTCCCCATTCAGCAAAAAAGAACATTTGTGAGGGGAGGCACTATTGTTGGATGAAAAGGTCTAGCTAGAATAGTCATTCCAATTCATCCAAAAGGTGTTCAGTGGGGTAGAGGTCAGAAATTTTTCCAAGCCCCTCCACACCAAACTTGTCAAACTAGTAATGCACACTAGGAGGACCTAATTAAAGGGACATAATACTCATATGCTAAATCCCTTGAAACTAATGCAGTATAACTGTAAAAAACTGACAGGAAAATATCACCTGAGCATCTCTATGTAAAAAAGGAAGATATTTTACCTCACAATCTCCTCAGCTCAGCAGAGTAAGTTCTGTTAAAAAGTTATACTCAGCTGCTCCCAGTTGCAGGTAAAAAAAAAAAAAAAGAAGAAATGAACAGCAGCCAATCAGCATCAGCAGTGCTGAGGTCATGAACTCTTTTACTGTGATCTCATGAGATTTGACTTAACTCACATGAGATTTGATAGTAAGCTTCCTTTAACCTGAATAGGGAAATAATATGAGAGTGCACGAGGCTCATCCCCTAAGCTGTCCCAGGACAGACATATTAATATGCTGCTTAGAAATCCTTTACAATGGGGTGTGGCTAATGAGGAACTTTTGAGGTAAAATATCTTTCTTTTTTACATAGAGATGTTCAGGTGATATTTTCTAGTCAGCTTTTTACAGCTATGCTGCATCACTTTCAACTGTTTAAACATTTGGGTATTATGGCCCTTTAAACACAGCTTGTGGTGGTGTGAGATAATGACAAGAGAAAAATGTTTGTAACTAATATCCAACTATCTAGCACTCTACCGATAGCTCACAAAGTCCCAGTAAATGCAATATTTGCCTTGCATGCTATTAAGGAAATTAATTTAAATATGCTTTTAAACAAAGGATTCCAAAATAAATTAAGTTTGATAACAGAAGTGAATTTGAAAGTATTTTCAAAATACATGCAAACAAACATAGGAAATGGCATAGTCACCTCCACAATCCACAGCATATCATATGATAACATATGAACATTAATAACAGTAGATTTGTATAATCAACAATGAAGCTTAGAAAGGCGAGAATAAGACATACTATTCATAGTTAGTGCAGTAGTTTTCCTGAAGATCTCTAATTATCTGGACCGTGAGTTCAGTAATGGGTGAAGGATGTGGATAGCCAACTGGGGTTGTATGACATCATTATGTAAAATTCCTTTTAAAATCTAGTGAAGAATATTACCATGTGCAGTAGTATACTCCACCAGTAATAGAAGTGTCCCATAAACACGTCTGAAGGTAAACTGGTGGTTACCGTGTTTGACAGCTGTAGATACTTTGTAGACCATGCAGGAAGCCAAGAACCAGAAGTCAGAGCAAAGGAGAAATGCAAGAGAGAAATCAGGACAGAAGCCACAGTCAGGAACAGGATACTCAGCAGAAATAGTAGAGAGGTAATCCAGATAGCTCCTACAAGGGTCAGCAACCAGATAGACATTCCAGAAAAGATGACACAGCAGTAGAGAAGAGACTAAATCCAGGAATCAGGCCAGAGTCAACAGGAAGACAAGAGCAGGCACGCCAGAATTTATATAACCAAATAACAAAGCATTAAATAGTGCTATCACAAGTCTTTTAAATCTCCATATAAACTTTTGGAATACATTTTGCCTCAGGGTTACTTCCAACAACAGAATTACAAATAACACAGACCTTGTCACAGGTTGCACATCCTGTGCAGAGTTTAGGTCTATGATGAATACACGCATCACTGTATTTACTGTTTTCAGCAACTGCACTACATTTCTTCCAAAGACACTGGGCAGAACATTTCATGTCTAAGGACTCAGATAGTGCTGCCAGCCATATTCTTCTTAATGTGAACTGAGCCACACACAGATGAGCCTGACAGTGATTCTGCTGCTAGCTATGCACGTTATAAGTTTACTTCTGGTGGTGTTAGCATTTGAGTGAATACTCAAAATACCATTCCATTTGTATTCTAGCCCTCCATGCGCTGTGACAAAACATCTCCTCTCTTTGAGATTTTGTACCGGGATCAGCTTTAACACAGCAGAAAAGTAATACTTCACGTACTGATTAAGGTATAAAAGCCTTGGCTTGTTTATTCACAGACAATTTGCAGAAGTACATTTTTAACATAAAAAAGTAAAACTTTGCTCCACATTTTTTACAAAATAGTATTAAATGGATATTAAATAGTTCTATTTTTTTTAAAAACAAATGTTACATCAAAGTAAATAAACTGTTTAAAAACAGCAAACAACTTAACCCCTTGACGACCATCGTACAGGTTACGTCATACAGGGTACGTCATACAAAAACTGGTTGTTAACGACCAACAACGTACCCTGTACGTCGTCAGGGGTTTCAAGCAGTGGAAGCGATCCTGATCGCTTCCAGCCACTTTCAAAGTATTGCCGTGATGCCTCGATATTGAGGCATCACTGCAATACCTTTTTTTAACACACCGATGCAGAGAAAGATACCGTGTGGCCCTTTCTGCATCGGCCAGTGATGGTGCGATCGTTGGTGGATGGGAGCCGTTGCAGGGAGGCGAGTGGGCGGCCATCGCTGGTGTAAAAATGTCAGAGGGGGTGGGATCATGCGTGGCCTTTAGCGGTCTTCTAATTACCAAAAAGCAACCTCAAAGCCATATTTGTCTGCTACTTCTGAACAAAGGGGATCCCAGAGAAGCTTTTACAACTGTTTGCATCATAACTGCACAAGCTGTTTGTAAATAATTTCAGTGATAAACCTAAAGTTAGTGAAAAAGTTAAAAACAGTTTTGTTAATTGATCGCATTTGGTGGTGAAATGGTGACGTGAAATATAACAAAATGGGCCTAGATCAATACTTTGGCATGTATTTACCAAGCCATCAACCGAAAATATGCTGGAATTCCGCAGCATATTTGGGGCGAGCCTGATTCGCCTTAGTTATTGAACCCTACAAACCGGAAAAAGTAGAATTTGGTGATGTAACATACAATCCGCCTGTCTCAGTCCGACACAGATCGATGCTTACGTCACTACAGATGTTCCGAATGCAAGTTCGGAACAATCTGACTACTTTTGGAAGTTATCAAATAACTACCAGATACGTTCGGCACTATTCTGGCCCAGCGTACCTGGTTTTCAATCCACCGCCCTGGAGGCTGCAGATGTCATAGGAATCAATGGGAGTCTGAAAGCAGCGAAAGCTTATGTTCGCTGCTGCCCGATATCCCATTGATTCCTATGGGAACGTGTACACCTAACACCCTAACATGTACCCCGAGTCTAAACACCCCTAATCTGCCCCCCCCTACACCGCCGCCACCTACAGTATACTTATTAACCCCAAATCTGCTGCCCCGACACTGCCGCAACCTAAAAAAATGTATTAACCCCTATCCCGCTGCTCCCGGACCATGCCGCAACTAAATAAACTTATACCCCCTAAACCGCCACTCCCAGAGCCCACCGCCACCTACATTATACTTATTAACCCCTAATCTTCCGCCCCCTACTCGGCCGCCACCTACATGATATTTATTAACCCCTAATCTGCCCCCCTACACCGCCACCACCTACCTACATTTATTACCCTCTATCCTGCCCCCCCTACACCGTCGTCACCTATAATAAATTTATTAACCCCTAATCTGCCTCCCCTACACCGTCGCCCCCTATAATAAATTTATTAACCCCTATCCTGCCCCCCACTACGCCGCCGCCACTATATTAAATTTCTTAACCCCTAAACCTAAGTCTAACCCTAACCCTAACACCCCCTAACTTAAATATAATTTAAATATATCTAAATAAATATTACTATCATTAACTAAATAATTCCTATTTAAAACTAAATACTTAAAATAAACCCTAAGATAGCTACAATATAACTAATAGTTACATTGTAGCTAGCTTAGTGTTTATATTTATTTTACAGGCAACTTTGTATTTATTTTAATTAAGTAGAATAGTTATTAACTAGTTATTAACTATTTAATAACTACTTAGCTAAAATAAATACAAAAGTACCTGTAAAATAAAACCTTACCTAAGTTACAATTACACCTAACACTACACTATAATTAAATAAATTCCCTAAACTAAATACAATTAAATACAATTAAAAAAAATATCTTAAAGGGGGCGGAGTTTGGCCACGCCGGGACATGGCCGCTCTGTGAGTTAGCTCCGTGAGACCGGAGCTCCAAATTCAATATAAATTGTAGCAGAGGAGCACATAAAAGCCTTCAGCCGGTGGGGGAAAGCTCAAAGACTGCAGCGGTTATCATCAAGCGATCTACAAGGTCTCTGATCGCTATCTTTCAGGAGGAGTCCGGTGCGCAAGCTGCACAAACTGATCTGCCGCCGCCATCTTGAATAGCCTGTTCCATGAGGCAGCCGGAACGCCGCATTTACGCCCAGCATCAGGTGCAGACAAATAAAAGTTAAATGCACCTCTCACCCATGCCTTAAATATATGTCCTGACCCCAGACATATATAGTTAGAATAGGGCAAGCCCATATTAAATTCAATTGTAGCCCACATCGGGCACTGCGCAGCTGCTCATGATATATCTAGTGCAGTGCAGCCTTAGGGGATAATAAGCTACTATAAAGCTTTATCTCACCAATCCCCTACACTAACTAAAACATGAAGTGAATGCTCAAATTAAGCAACTGTATTGTGGGGACAACTATCTTTTAACAGTCTCAAAGTTATTATAGATCTGCTTCATGTTGCTAATTAAAAAGTGGAGTAAAATTACAGAAGATAATGTAAACATCACCTTGCACATTTTTACTCTAAAATAAATGACACTGTCACATCTGAAAAACCTGAGGGGATCTTTACTGCAATAATAAAAAGGAGACAAAATAAAAACAGCATAATGTTATGAACACATAATACTGTTATTTCTACTGTGTAGCCTAGCTTCTGCTTGTAAGGCTTCATTATCAAAGCAAGAGCCCCATCTAGTGCCTCAAAAAGGGAATTACAATTTCTAACTGTTTCAGTGCCTCAAAAAGGGAATTACAATTTCTAACTGTTTCAATCTCTTATAATTACAAGAATGACATCAAGAAGACAAACAAAGCCTGAAAAGTCTCTTAAACCTCATAATACTACTCCTGTATCAGTCTCAACTTTTTTCCAGTCCCAAGAAAGGGAGAGCCCGGGGCAGGAGCCCTCAAATACAAAACAACCTAACAAAACAACAGTACCAGAAAACCCTATGGCAGAAATACAGCAAGACCAGTTATCACAAATCCTATCTAAAATGTGCGAACTCCCATCTAAAACAGATATAGACTCTTTGAAAGACCTGATCAAAACGGAGATCTCTGAACTACGAAAGGATATAACAGATATAGGTTACAGAGTCGAAGCTCTAGAAACTATGCAAGATGAAACAATGAAAGATATCAAAGATATAACTGAACACCAAGAACAACAATCTTCCCTGATACAGGATTTGAACGACAAAATTGAAGATCTGGACAATAGAGGCCGCAGGAATAATTTGAGAATTAGAGGGATCCCTGAAACGATAGAAGCAGATGAGTTAGAAGACTATCTGCAACTTCTGTTCCATTCTCTCTCAGGATCACCAGAACCTGCAATGATGATTCCACTAGAGAGGGCTCACCGAGCTTTAAGAGCGAAACCCCCAAGCCAAGCACCACCTCGTGACGTCATTATGAAATTCCTAAATTTCAAAGATAAGGACACTATTTGGCAACATTTCAGGGACAATCCCAACTACAAATATCAGGACCACATACAGAAAAGAAAAGACTCTAAATTTATCACATCTGTGCTGCAGAAAAACAACATAAGATATCGTTGGGGATACCCATTTGGTCTAATTGTGTTCCTGGATGGCAAAACATGGATATATAGAGGTCTGAACGATCTGGACTCTTTTTCTAAAGGTCTCAATCTGACATTCCCTATCCCCACAGACCAAAACAACTCAATGGAGACACAGGGCGGATCTTCTCGTTTGAAAGAAAGGCGCCCAGAGTGAGCTACAGTTCATCGTCGGAAGAAAAACCTCAAACAGAAGATAACACAACCAGATTTGAACTCTGAAACCGGTACCTGAAACTCTGGAGAGTCTGGAGATGGAATAGAAATTACTTGATAGCTCCCTGAAAGGGCAGCAAGTATCCTTTAAGCTTATTTTTGCTGTGCTACATTATTTGAGTTCTGTGTTTGTTATTTATTTTTAGGAATGTTAAATATCTTTTTTGCAGGTTTATCTCAACTAAACTTTATGTTGTCTATGGTGACGGTCTAGACAGTCAAAACACAAGTGGTTATAGGAGGCTATGGAAAAGACTAGAGACAATACTGTTACCATTTAAATAACTAATATGAGGATAGCCTGGTTTCTTCTAGCCTATCTCAGCTGTGTTGCATTGTCTATATCTTGTGAAAGTTATTTACTGTTAGAGAACTTATATACTTTGATTGTTTGAAAAGCAAAATCTAGGTTGACCCTTTGTTGAGTGAAATGTTGTTCAAATGTAATTGCTTTTCCTATCTCTAAGGTATCTAATAGTTAGGAGGCTTATAATAATATTTACTTGAAATATATCCTCAATCCTCTTATTACCTCTTAAATGGAAGTCTCCGGTACACTACCCCCTTTCCATTCTATTTACCTATGCTCATTTTCCTCTCTTCTCTGATTATGTTTTACTTTCTTTTCTCTCTTCTTCTGATAATGGCTGTTCGGGAGAGCGCAATTGCCTGCATAAATGATCACACTCGCTCACGACATACTACTCTTTGCTTACAAAATAACACACTTCCACTTACCCATATCCCAATATGACAAACAAACAAAGTAACCAGATTAAGGTAATATCTATTAACTGTAAAGGCCTTAATTCCCCTCTGAAGAGAAATTCTGCCCTTCACGACTTTAAACAGACAAAAAGTGACATTGTGATGTTACAAGAAACACATTTCAAAAGGGGTAGGGAACCTCAAACATTTAAATTTAAGTTTGGTCAAAGTTTCTACTCGTCCAACCTATCTAAAACCAATGGCGTGGGGATACTGATAAAACATAATGTCCCCTTTCAGGAGATTGCAACCCACAAAGACAAAGAAGGTAGATTTTTAGCAGTGATAGGTACATTATATGGAAAGATTGTGACATTGACATGTATATATGCCCCAAACTTTAACCAGCATCGCTATTTCAAAAACATATCTAATACACTCCTCGATATTATGAAAGGTTCTTTAATAATAGGAGGTGACTTCAACGTACCACTTGACCCATCCATAGATTGCTCCACTCAGTCAACCTCTATCTCCTTAAAAAGGATAAATGCAATTAAGCAATGCTTACGAGACTTAGCGGTACATGACGTGTGGAGGACTCTCAACCCTTTAATAAAAGACTACACTTTCTACTCAGCCCCACATAAACTGTTTTCCAGAATAGACTACATACTTATGGATGTCTCTAGTTTTTCATTCGTCAGACAGAGTAAAATCCTACCCTGTACGTGGTCAGACCACTCTTACGTGAGTTGTGACTTAAAATGGCCCGACATTCCAAATAAACACTTCAATTGGAAATTTGATCCATCACTACTAGATGATTCTCTGATAACTGAGAAGCTGGGGAAATCTATTAAGGAATACTTTGAAATTAATATCTCCCCATTCATGGACAATAGAATATCCTGGGAAGCTCATAAAAGTGTAATACGGGGTGAATGTATTAGTCTCCAAAGCATGCTGAATAAACAAAAAAGAGCTAGATTAGAAGAAACATTAAATCAAATAACTATTCTGGAATCCCGACATAAACAAACTCCTGAGGATAGTCTCATTCTCGATGAGTTACAATCTAAAAGACAAGATATGAATGCACAATTGTTGCATATTTATAAACGTAAAGCCCTTCAACTTAAACAAATTTATTTCGATAGTGATAATAAGAGCGGTAGGTTTTTGGTGAGAAAATTACGTAGACGAACTAACAAGACCTTTGTCATGTCCATTAAAAACACAAGAGGCTCCCCTTGTTTAGGCACAACAGCTATAGCAAAAGCGTTTCGGGACTATTTTGAAGGACTGTATAATCTTAATGAATCTGACCCCATAGCATCTACACATGATAAATCTCTTAAACATAAAATAGCAAAATATTTGGATGGCATCGGGATCCCTTCTTTATCAAAAGAGCAACAAGAATACTTAGATCGACCAATCCAAACGGAGGAAATTACCAATGTTATTAATCACTTACCTAACGGTAAAGCTCCTGGCCCGGATGGCTTTACTAACCTCTATTATAAAAAATATCACTCCCTATTGACTCCCCACTTATGTAATCTTTATAATGGAATAGATAAAAATAACCCCTTTTTAAAACAATCATTGGAGGCCACAATAGTTTTACTTCCCAAACCAGGGAAACCTCCTGATCAAGTTATGAACTACAGACCAATCTCCCTTCTAAATACAGATTCGAAAATATTTGCTAAAATCTTGGCTAACAGAATTTGCCTGCTTTTACCTCATCTTATACATGGGGACCAAGTAGGCTTTATTATGAACAGAGAAGCAAAAGACAACACGATCCGCACCTTGCACCTAATACAACACCCATTAAATACCAACACTCAAACGGTTTTGATCTCCACGGACGCAGAAAAAGCGTTCGATCGCGTAGATTGGACGTTTTTGTATCACTCTCTAGAGCGTTTTGGTTTTGGAGAAGGTATCTTGGGAAAGATATTTGCTCTGTATAATAATCCAAGCGCCCGTATCCTAGTAAACGGCACTCTCTCCGATTCTTTCTATATTAAAAATGGAACAAGACAGGGATGCCCTCTATCGCCCCTATTGTTTGCATGCGCTATCGAAATTTTAGCTATAAAAATCCGGGAAAATAATACTATTAGAGGAATATCTCTCCAAACAGACGTATATAAATTGTCTCTTTTCGCGGATGACATTCTCCTCTCACTCACTAACCCTAGCATGTCAATCCCAGAATTAATGAGAGAGTTTGATGATTTTAGACATATATCTAACTTTCTAATTAATTTTTCGAAGTCAGAAATTATGAACCTTAATTTAAGTCAGACAGAACTTCACCAAACACTAAAAATTTGTCCATTTAAATGGCAAACCAATGCTATTAAATATTTGGGGATATCGTTGACACAACATCACTCAGACTTAATTACTCTTAATTATGATACCCTTAAGAAGAATATAATAGCTGATCTAAGCTCGTGGAGATCTAAGCGTCTTAACTGGTTGGGGAGAATGGGGACTATAACCATGAACATTTTACCTAGACTATTGTATCTTTTTCAAACTGTTCCAATTCCCCTCCCTCCATCCTATATACCTTCCCTACAAAAAATCATTAATGATTATATTTGGGATAGAAAGCACCCCCGAATTAATAAAACATTAATGTGCCTTCCCAAAATATCGGGGGGATTGGGGGTTCCAGACTTGGTAAAGTATAGACAGGCGATATTCCTTCAAAGAATAGTAGATTGGCACACTAATTATAAAGACAAAATATGGGTTAAGATAGAACACCAAATAGGCTGCCATCATCA